>NC_056732.1:532357985-532365485 GCF_019279795.1 Protopterus annectens | reverse complement strand
AACTATACAAGAAATCACAACTGTGATCTGCTAATGACAGCTTGTAAACTGCAAAACTGCTCTTGAAAAATAACAGTTTATAAGCTATTATTAAATGATCACCAATCAAATTCTATTGCTGCAGCTTTGCTGATTAAAAAGGGAACTAGCCTCTAAGGAGGATGATGATGAGCAAACCTAATGGGTTGAACAAGTGAGACAGGATGTTCATTTCCATCACATTAATCCTTTCCGTCAATCACAGTAGAAAGATAAGCCATCAATTCAGTGTGAAATCACTTCCATTATGAAAATTTTAAATGGCTCACTTTTCATAAGAGCAAAGTTTGGTCAGAAATATATGCCAAAATATTGAAGAACAAGTGGATCCCAAACACTTCTGAGACGTTAAATGTAATTATAATTAGTTGTATATCCAGGGGGAGAACACAGAATGTGTCTATATTTAACTTATAACTAGAAACAATACTGCATGTTATCTATTGTCTTGAAGACCAATGAAAAAAATTACAAGAAAAACCCAGCCAAGCTAGGGTCTTTACTGTGTAGTACCAAACAAAACTGGGGTATATGCAAATGACCCTTTAAGGACATAACAGTGTTTCAGTTACATAGCTTCTGAATGCCCATGACTTTTTACATATTTATGGGTACAGTCAAGCCGATAAAGCTAAACCTATTAGATGCAGACATGCATTATTCAGCCTTTTTTATGACAGCATTAGTACAGCATAATTAAGTTTTTTTGGCTATACTAACAAATACAGAGCTTAAAATAAACCTGATGTCCATAAGCATCAAAAACGGCAAAATATCCAAAACAATATGCAAAAAAGGGTGACGGTTCACACAGACAAACCATTCAGTAAAAACTGTAAGAAAAAACTAGTCGAGCAAGAGTCTTTACTGTGTAATACTATCTGTACAGGAGGTCCAGCTGACTTAAAAATTTGATAATTCAAAATGATGTAATATTGGATAAATGATTGTTAAGAGTTGAAATATTGTCAACTAATAAGCATAAAATCTTCAGTATAGTACTCCTTCGAATTTTGTACCTTTTTATTAAAGATTTGAATGTTTGCAGTGCCATCATTGACATTTAGTTTTAGTTTCTCTTCATCTAATTTAACTTAATAATCTAGAAATTATTTTAATATGACTTTAAATATAGCTAGAAAGGATTTATTTTCAGGGTCATTTAAAATATTAACACCATTTACAACATTTAAAATACCTAAACTGGTAAGGTATTTTGAATTCAGCAATCATATCAGATTAAAAGATATTGATGCACGGGCCTATTTTGTGGTCACCTAGAATTATTTAAACAGGCAATGATGGAAAACCTTTATATGGTGAAAAAACAAGCACTTAAAAGGTGACACTGGGAACCCCTGCTTTGACTATAGAAAAGAAACAAAATTAAAATATTAAACTAGTTTGCAGTGTTAAACCTAGACTTAAACTAAGAAAGGTACCTTACACACAGCCAATAAGCTGGACAGGAAATAATTCAATTTTGAAATGCACTGTAAGAAATAATTTGCTTCATATAGGCAGTCTAATTTTCAACTGATAGCAAATAGGCAGCAAAAGTTTGTCAACGTTATATAGGAAACATTTGAATACAGATATAATTTAGCAGTATTTTGCAGAAAAATATAAAATACATATTTTGCTCAGTGGGATGTATGTCAATACTTGTTGCCAGACGCTAAGTATACGCTATATAATATAATAGGTATATGCATATACTTAGCTTGTTTTGCAAAATAATTCTACTATAAATATTACAATCTACACTAAGGGGAATACATCATATTACTTTGCATATCTGTTTATAAATATATTTAATATCCACTGAAAAGGAGGAATATCTAATTATTATAACTTTAATTTTTGTCATTTAAAATATACTCTAAAGGTTATAGGTTAGGTGTACAAAGTACAAGTGGGAAGGTAGGGAAGGAGAGGGTGCGGAAAATAACAAACAACTCACTGGCAGATTTCATGGGCTTACTGTCTATCTTTTTCATCAAGGAAATGTAATCTAATATGCAACAGGTATACAATATACACTCTGGATATAATGATTTTGTGTAATGCCATACATGAGATCACATAAAGTGTTACTGTTCTATATACATTATTCACGTACAATTGTTACATAGATATGTGTAGGCATTACATGGTTATGTAGCAATGGCTTTCATATAAAATGCATTAGAGTAATTGTTGCTTGAGTTTTTTTAACGGTATTTACATTTGTGATGAATGTGATGTTTAATATTGTATCTATGTTTTTATATGGCCTGTGTGATTTATTGTTTATGAGGCTTGACTCACTTTTGAGTACTGTGTTGTCCTGTAATAATGCTGATATATATATATATATATATATATATATATATATATATATATATATATATATATGGATATTGCTGCTATAAAGTAATGTTTTGATTGCTTGAAAATAACTGGAACAACAAACTCTCCAAAACGAAAAAAAACACAGGCTCTGATCTGGCTAGAATAACTCCAAAAAAGTTTAATGTGAAGTGCTTTTCGTCTTCACATTAAACTTTTTTGGAGTTATTCTACCCAGATCGGAGACTGTGTTTTTTTAATGTTTTTATTGCTGACATATGGTTATAAATCAAGCCATTAACGTCTTGCTTGGCTTAATGAGGATTACATGACATCAAAGGAGTTGACAGCAGTTATCATTAGTGGAAGTGTACTTGTATAAAAGACTGTTGGAAGTGTTTATGATTGGCCATCCCAATTGTGCATGCAAATGATGCATTTTATTCTTTCTAATACTTAGTAGATATATGGCAAGCTTAGCTGGTCTACTGATTCGGATATTTCTTAACATCTCATACTATTGATATCATCCGTGAATAAGTGACCTGTACGTCAAGATTTATCCACTGTAACAATTTTTTGTATTGATCTACTATGTATGATTAACACATGAAAGGTGATGTATCACAGTTATCTATTCAAAAGTTTGTAAACTGCAGCCTGGTACAAACATTCTCAGAGAGTGTCAATTCAAGTTGCTCATGTTATGTATGATTCTGATACAACACAATAAGTGTTTTTGCTGAAAGGGCAAGCATCTTGCACCCACTAATATATTATTCTTCTTACAATGTTGCTGTATGTCAGACCTTGTACTTTCTGTGATGTACAGTAACTTCAGACAACCCAGAACTTGCTAATAAGTGAACATATAAATCATGCACTACAATTACATGCTAAGTGAAGTCAGCATGCTTGATGAACATTGAAACAAGCAAGTGAGAGTAAACCATTTTGATAAACATTATTAATATTAAAACATTTTCAAAACCACAGAAATGAAAAATATACCACTTTACAAAGATCACATAACTGGAAGTATGTAAACAAACCACAACAACCCATTTCAAAGTAGCTAAAGTACAATATATAAAATAAATTCTGAAATAAATTTATTTTGTAGAAAGTTTGATAATAAGCCAACTTCCTATTTCAGAATTGTTTCTTAAATAAAAAAAATACTAATATGCATTGCATGGTTGTTGTCTGCACAGGCTGACTAAAGTTTAAATAAGTAATGTCAGGTTTTATTATGCATTCCCACTTCTAGATATCTGAATTGCAATGGAGGGAGGTCCCGCATGTATACAATATTGATGACTTTACATGCACATTCACTACATAGTGATGTGTCAGAAATGTACATAGGCATATACATTGTTAACATTAGCTTGAATTATATAATCAGGTCATTTGCATAATGAAACTGCCACATGACAACATCATCCAGTATACATATTATTCTGCGTGCATTGATCAGTATTCTTACTGTAGTATAGGAGAAGTCTAGAGTCAGAATGGGGTAACAATTAATGGTGTGCTGTATTGGGTTCCTGATGAAGAGGGGCTTTCATCAGTTAACTGAAATTCACACTCATCCTACTAATTAAGGAATATATAAATAAACTAAAATAGAAATGGTTGAACCATCCCCTCATAAGCAAAGTAGCAGCAAATAAAATGATGTTACTTGCTAAGTTTCTTTTCCTTAGCCATCATCTTCCACAGTTGCTCTATGACCCAGTTACTACAAAATGTCAGAAAATGATCTTAGATTTTGTATAGAACTAATGCCCTCTTGGGCCTTGAGATGGAAATTAATGTCCTTGATATCATATGATGGTTTGCTTCCTGCCCTTGGAACAGTATACCCTCATGACCATAGTGATTCAGCTAATCAAAAACTAATCAAAGCTAAGCATTAGTCTGCCTTATTTGTGCGCTACCTAAACTGTTTGTACTTCATCAAAATAGCAAATGGCTCACTGCCAGGAGTCGAGGCAGCTGGTAGAATCTGGAAGGGATGAACATCACCTATGTAAGCTCATGACTACGACAGGAAATATAAGTGAGGACATGGGTGTGTAGGTTAGAATATGGAGCAGTGGCATGTTTCAGGCAGATCAGGAACTTATTTTGTGGAGTCCCTCAATCAGACAAAGGTAAATGGTTTTAGAAGGATTGTTATGGACCAGCAGGGGTACGTTTCCAGTTATATAGTGTGAGTGTGGTGTGTGTGTGTGTGTGTGTGCGTGTGTGGGTGTGTGCGTGTGTGCGTGTGTGTGTGTGTGTGTGTGTGTGTGTGTGTGTGTGTGTGTGTGTGTGTGTGTGTGTGTGTGTGTGTGTGTGTGTGTGTGTGTGTGTGTGTAAGGCTCAACAGTGTAACCTGCAGTGGTGGCAGTATCTGTACGTGAGGAACATACTTGAGGCACTAAAAATATCTGAGAGTCCACAGATTGCAAAGCTTACAGCCCTATCCCTGTTGGACAGTTATCCTAGCCATATTTTGCACAGATATATAAACTTATTCTAACAACCTTTTTAGTCCTTGTTTGAGAATTCTTAGAGAAGAATGAGAAAAGAGGGTAGAGTCTCCCTCGGCTAGTATATATAAGGCAAGCATTTCAATATGAATAAGCTTCTTAAGCTCCCCAGTGTAAATAAAACCCATATCATCTTATTCCATCTCCTACAGGCTTCTGCGTCATGAGCTTTGCTAAGCTTTCTGTGTCATGAGATACCCTGTCACATGTGATATCCTACACTTTCAGGAGACTGGTAATACTTAAATACCCAATCCAAAGATCTCTGTCATCATTGTAACATAAACACAATCTGCTGGTGAGATAGATATCACACCTATCCTATTAGTAACCTGAGGAGCATACCACTCTTGCATATGAAGCTATGCAATACATTAGCCAGCATTTTTGATAACTAGATAGGTGCTCACAACTTCAGCCCTGGTGTATGCAGTACGGTTGTCCTTGCCTGGGGCAGTTAATTTATTTACAAGTTCACTGAGGTGCAGTGGCTAGGCTAGTCAATGGTCATCAAGACCACCTACATAGCAATAAGTTGTGAACCTATAAACCTATAAACTGATGACAGAAGCATCGCTTCTGTAAGGTGCAGGTCTGTACTTACATAAATGTGTATGTTTTCTGCTGTACTTAACCTAAGATTTGTTGGTATTCAACGCATTTAACATGCCTAACATACATATTTAGAGGAACACTGCAGAAAACAGAAGCTTCACATGCTTAAAGGTATGAAGCTGTTATTGGTTAACCACATAAGTAACAATGTGGTGTTAAAATCAGTAATGTGTGCATTACCTCTTATGAAAACATTTTATAGTTCATACAATATGGAATATTTGAGTATTACCACATAAATGCAGTAATATCTCGTTCTGTTTTAAATAATTCCAAAACTTTTAAATGAATTTAATAAATTATGCATACTGTCAAGTTGTTGATGGAACAAATACATTTCCCTGTTAGCATCTGAGCTTAAAGTTAAAACAATTTCAGACAAATGTACTTTATTGCTGCATTGTTTTTTATTATTTTTTATTCGCTCACCCCTGATTATCGTTAGCTGCATAGCTGCATATTACTGAGTCTCACGTGCTGACTCCATTTCAAATTTGATTATTTAACATGCAGGTGACTCAGAAAACATCAAAGGAAGAAAGAGTACCGTGTTTGTAGCAGAGGGATTTTGCATGTGGTGCTCCAGCTTGGTTGAAGGTCCAAAGCATGGCTTATGAATTATCCGAACAGAAGCAAGATACTGAAGCATGCCACGCTTTGCTTTCAGTAACAAATACTTAGTTCATCAAGCTGTTTTTGACAAATATGTTTCTATTTAGAGGGCAAGTAGACTATTTGGTGACATGCATATTCTCGGATATTGCATATAGGGAAGGGAGAAGACAGAGCATATCAAAGCAGAACGCATTTGAAATAAACACTAAACTTTTAGTTGATTCATTACTTCTTTTGTCAAAGATAATCATTTCACCATTTGAACAGTTTAGTTAATCTATATTTAATTTACTTCTTCAATCTTTACAGCGGATTTACTATCTAAAATAAACAAACCCAATTAAAGTAGGTTTGCTAAGACACGGACAAGAATAGTTGACAGAACTGACAAAAGTGGCAATCTCTTTGAAAATAAAATAGCTTCCTTGATCTGAGATTACCTTTTCTGTGCACCTAATAAAATTAGAAATTACTCAGTAAAATGCAGTTTGCTAAGCAGAATGCTGAGTGTCACTTTCAATTAGGATTGTTAATGAATAAATATTGACTTTTACAGGAAACCTTTCTTAACTAATTTTAGATCCGTAAGTATGATATTTGACAACTGATCAATACTCAGTGCACACATTTGCACTAACTTGCAGAAAGACATAAAGTGTTGCCAAGCTTGTGCTGTTAAAATCTTATGTGATATATTGTTGCATCAGAGCCAGCAAAACTGGACATGTTCAGAACTAAACAAATCTTACACAGCTAATTTGCTGCAGCTTTATTAAACTTTGATTATCTTTCACTATTGTAGCTAGTTATAAAAGTTTATATCATTTGTAAAAATATTGAGTAGGAAATTAGGAAAATGCAAAACTGCATTCTCTCAGACAAGTGCTAACACGCACACACACACACGCACACACACACACACACACACACACACACACACACACACACACACACACACACACACACACACACACACACACACACACACACACACACACACACACACACACACACACACACACAACATGCTTGCATACAGACAAACATGCACGTACATACATTAGCGCACACATACTCTACACTCAGAGGCAAAGAAAAAATGCTGCTTCAATAACTCGACAAGTAACAATACACACATGTTTCAGGCTTAAAGATCATAAGAAGATGGGTTCTATTCCCACATGAGATTCTTGGAATCACTTTGGAGGAAGCAGAATGGAGTAATACATAACACGAAGGTTAGAGTATCAAAGCCATTCTCTGCTATACAACTAGGGCACATCTTTTTTTTTTTTTTGCAGTCAACACAGAGGGTTAAGGCTATGAGCTGTTAAGGAGCTGCTTCCTGCAGTCAAAA
>NC_056732.1:532220485-532352985 GCF_019279795.1 Protopterus annectens | reverse complement strand
TATGAGTTTCACACTTCATTTCCTTCAGAAAAATGCACACTAACACAAATCCTGTTATTCTAGCAATGTTCTAAGTTTATAACACCAATATTTAAAATCTGTCCCTATTTTTGGGGCTTTGTCCCCCCATTATTTTAGACTTTGTCCAGATTTCTTGTGCTACAAGTTTGAGAGGTATGCTCTTACAGCAACTGCCTGCTGTTAGGTGTCTTGTACCCTGCTATATGTGTGTGCCCTCAGCACACCCCTTTAGACTGATGATGCACATGAAGGCAATCTCTTATGAGGTCTGTTAGATGTGTTAGCAGCAGCAATCCCACACAGTCTAGATGATGGACAATGCACAGATTGTGTTCTATCATGTTCATGTCGCACAAGTATTCAGTGCATGCCGAAGGGCATGGAAGCCAAAGATTTAAATTGTGAAGTACTACTAAAAGCAGGCCTTCTCAGGGTACAAAGCAGAAGTCATGGCTGTTTCAGCATGTCAGATTGTAGCTGCAGCAGCTCGTGGACAGCTCTGTCTAAAATATGAACTTATCTGCACAATGTAGATAATGTAAGTATCTTATACTTAGCCACAACACTTACAAATAAAACAACCATAGCCAGATACACTACAACATCGTCCACCAGCACACCCTTAAATCAGAGCCACTACTCCCATATCTCCCCAACTATTGTCTCCCCTACAGCTCCTACACCAAAATCAAAACTAATGCTACCATCATACCTGACTTTATTGCCCTAAACACAACCCAGTAGACCAAATATAACCGACTATATACATACCTGATACTGAAATTATTATAGACCAGGGACATACACTCAAACCTCAGACCTAACACCCAAGCAAACTCCAAGTGCCTAAAATTATTTACTATCAACTTAAGAAGTATATGCAATAAAATAACCTACTTGCATGCATAGATAGAACAAAACAAACCAGATATACTAGCCTTAACTGGAACCTGGCTACACCCCACTATAACTACAGAAATGTTACCCCCCAATTTTACCATATACAGCCTGGACAGACTAAAAAAGAAAGTAAGAGGAATAACTCTCCTTTATCCTTTCATACTCAATATATAGCTTCATATCAACACAGTATACTAAAATTCCACAATGCCAAAATACCTGTAACCATCCTAAACCTTAACAACTCTAAAAAAATCTGCATCATCACAGTTTACATCCCGCAAAAAAATAAGTAATAAAAAGTAACAGGGAAAACACCAGGCAAAGGATTCCCAAGCACTTCAAAAGCCACAGCAGTCCACTCAATGTATATTAAAATACAAAAAGTATTTTACTCACATCAAGAACTCCATAAGATTTAGAGCTTTCGTCTACTACACCATAGACTTCATCAGAATCAATAAAAACCCTTCACCACTAATATTTATACCATTTTCAAGCCAATGAGTTCATTAATTAACAGCAACTACTTCATTAGCTTAAAGCAACAGCAACAAACTGCCACAATTTACATCCCACCAGGACATAACATACCAGTCGTAGAAGATATACTGTCCTGGATTACTGAAAACATCAAGTTAAAAACAATAATTCTAGGTGACACAAATGTAAATTGGCAAACCTTCACTGCAAACTTCCCAACCACAAGTATTAACTTGTACAGCTATAAACAACTAATCACCAACCCCACAATGTTTAGCAAAGACCTAACTAGCCACGCAACTCTAAATTGGTTCCTTGTATCTCACCCAACAAATTTCTCCTCCTCAAGAACACTCTCAATCTCACTAAGAGACCATCTTTCAGCCTTCACTATAAGAGCCACCACCAACCTCCCAAGAAAACGTACTATAAAGACGGTTAGAAACACTAAAAGACTAAATCAACAAACACTCAACAACTTACTATTTAATATTAACTGGACAACCCTGAAATTTCTACCCCTCAATGATGCAGTTAGTTCAAAACTTTAATATTACCTTCATAAAAATAATTGATAGTCTCACCCCTGTACAAACAATAAGAGTAAAGAATACAAAAACCCCATGGTTAACCACTAACTGCATTTATCTCATGAAATAAAGAGACACGACATGGAAAACTTGGAAATATAACAAAACCCAACAAAATCTCCAGGCCTTTAAAACACTATGAAATAATGTAGCCAAACTAGTAGATAAATCCAAGAAATACTACTACTCAACACAAAAATAACCCCGCCCCCAAATTTTAGTACTCAATAACTACCCTCCTTGACCCAGGAACTAATAAGGATCTCTCCTCTACATCAAATGCCCCCCACTGATAGCAGAAGAATTTAATAAGCACTTTATAAAATCTATTGCAGACGTACCCACTACCAAAACCAATTCAGCTCAGCCTAACAACCTACACACAAGGAATAACACAGCACCTTTTGCAACAGACTAAGCCCATAGCTACATCAATAACCAAAAAAAAACTCCAAAACAGCTTTCTCCTTTTAGCCCATACCCACTAATATAAAAAAATATATATTGCTCAGGCTAAAATCCTGCTCCACATCAGCAGACAACCTCCCACCCAAATACCTGAAACTCGCTGCTGACTCAGTTGCATATCCAGTCAGCATTCTAATAAATAGATCATTCTCAGAAGGCACAGTCCCCTCAGTATGGAAAATGTCACATATAACACCATTTCATAGAAATATCCAGTTTCTGCCCAATATCAATACTATCCCCATAAGCCAAGATTATGGAAAGGTGCATTCACCAACAACTTATGAAACATGTACTCCTAAACAACTTATTTACACAAGCACAACGTGGCTACATCATAGCACATCTATGGCACTATTATACTTCACAAACACTGTTAGTGAGGCCAGAGACAAAGGATACCTAGTATCTGCAGTATTCCTGGACCTCTCAAAAGCCTTCAGAACAATTTCACATACACTACTACTACTAGACACACTATCAAATCTAGGATGCTCCATTGCCACAATTCAGTGGTTCCAAAGCTACCTACATGATAGGAAGCAAGCAGTGAAATGGTAAAACCAACTCTCCCCTTTCCTACAAAGCCCTATAGGTGTCCCCCAAGGTTCCATCTGAGGACCGCTACTGTTTAACATATTTATCAACAAACTATATACAGTCTCTTTTCCAGGAACCATAATCCATTATGCAAATGACTCAGCCTTAATCTATACTTCTCAAACCCTCCCAGAACTGCTAATCAAAACTCAACAATCATGCTCAGAAACTGAATCATGGCTCACAGAGGCTCAACTTTTTTCTAAACCCCAAAGAAAATAAGCTTATAGTCTTTCACCACAAATATACAACACTCAACCCAGACCAATTTTATATTCTTGCAGCTGACAAAACCACCATGGAAACTTTACCAGAAACTAAACTGCTAGGTGTAATTATTAACAGCAAACTCAAGTTTGACCACCATAGCCAATAAAATATCAAGAAGACACATAGAAAACTAGGACTCCTCTACAGAAACAGAAAATTCCTTACCACTCCTATCAGGACTACCCTGGCTAAAACCTTCCTACTCCCCTCCCTATTCTATGGTTACTGTATACTAACCAACCTCCAAAACTCTACTAGGACTAGAATGGAACAATGCTACAAGACAGCAAATTTTGCATCAAACTCCAAGAATCGTACACATTATTGTATAGCACTAAAGGAGCTAAAGTGTTTAGAATTACCAAACCAACTAGCATAAACACACCGAATTACAACTCACATACTATTCTATAAACCTGCTGACTCTTGCGCCCTACTCAGCCTAATCCAACAATGCAAACCAATCAGATCACTTAGATCCGAAGACAAGAATATTCTCAAAACCAACAAACCTTCAAGGAAACAAGGAAAATCACTATACTTATATGCAATCACCAAGTTATGGAACACCCTACCACTGAGTATAAGACAAACTACAAACCTACCAGGCTTTAAAGCTTCCATAAAAGAACACCTAAACAAATCATGGTTATGTACATGCCTAACTCCAGGCTAATCCATTTCTTCCCCCTACACTCATCTCCTCCTTCTAAACTAATCTACCAATAAATTCTAGAAAGATAATGAAACTGTGTACCTCTCTAATTGTAAAACACTACTTACTTACTATAGGTCCAATCACTATCACTGACCCACACCTGTGTCATGACAGTCAAACACATGCTTTGCTAATCATATTACCCTAAAGAGATGTTTGAACTGTATGACTGAATCTTTAACTGTTTTTACTACAGTACTATATAAACAACTGCATGTGCCTGCCTAGAAAGATCCACCTGATCGTTTCTCAAATAAATAACCTATTGTATAATATGTTTGACTTATTGTATAATATGAGTACATATAATATATGTAAAATGTATAAATGTGGAGTCTTTCTCCCCAGACCTCTGCTGAAAACAGGTTATGTAACCCAGACAGACTAGCCCAGTAAACAAATGTCAAATAAATAAATAAATAATACTATACAACAAAGATATTATTATTATTACTATTATTATTGTTATTATTATAATACATAAATGCACACTGATTGGATAGACCAATCTAAATCTAGCACTACTTATTCAAAGGAGCTCTCCAGCCAGTAGCTGTGAAAATAAATATAAGTAACACGACACAGCTACCATCTATGCACCATGAGTTACTTATTTTCAGAGTTACAAGCTACCTAATGTCATAGTTGCTGTTTTTGTGTGCAGAAAATTCTTCTTTTTAAATGGTGTTGCTGTCCAAATGCATTCTCTAAGTAATATCACCTTAATAGACGAGCCATACAGCGTAATCTTTGGCATGTAGATGCTGAACACATGCAGTATATCTTGTAGAAATCCCCTACAGCAGACATGCCAGAGGAACATTAAATTGCATTTATACCATGACATTATTTAGACAAGATGTGATGCCCATGTACTGGCCCAGTAATTAAGGAGCCTCAATCCTCACCACTCAGTTAGGGACGTGCACATTGGGAGAAAGAACAGTACACACACACAGTAAAGTACAATTTCCTTTAAGAGCACGCAGTGAACACAGTCAGTCTGGGGCTTGTTTCTCCACCTCTCTCCAGATCCCCAGTAAGACTCCCCACTGGCACAGCTATAGGGTTAAGATCTCAGCCGAGTGGTCAAGCCAAAACTTCCAGCACCCTCTCTGTCCAAAGAGTGCTTCGTGTCGCTGCCCAAGTAGATTTGAGATATGATTTATATACAAACACACAGACACTCCTGTGGAAGGCTGGCACAGGTTCACTAGCTATGCCCTCTTCTGCCCAGACTATAAGGTAGAAATCACTGCCACCAACCACTACTTATCAGCTACTAAAAAGGCCATTACCAAGGGGTGCCCAATCTTACTGTGTAATGTTACTATTATCCAAATGGTAAGTGTGACTGAGACTTGAAGGCTATTTAGGAGTGGCTTGTACAGTATTGCCAAATACATGCAAGTACTCTAAGAGTTTAAATTATCTCTAAACAAAATCATCCACAATTAAAGTGTTTAAATATATTTAATAATAAATAATAAAAGCACAAGACAATACTCATTAACTCAACAGTGACAATAGAGTTCAGAATCACAGGAAATATTTTAAAACAACATTGTAGGACAGTATCACATAAATATAGAAAACATCTAGACTAGTCTTGCTATATTGCTATTTATCTCTAAGAGAAACTGTGTTCTAAAATAACTTATTTACAGAGCAAGACAAAGTACTGGTGATGTTGACAGATTCAGAACAAGATACAAAATGCACTGACTTCCTCTCTGAGATGGTTCTTAAATTGATAATACATATTACTGCTGAATCATCTTAGATTACATCATTCTTGCCATGTCTGCCTGATTTCCCAGGCTAACAGGAACTTAAATTTTTAACATGTCTCTGTTAAAAATACTCATCTCTCAGAATCTGTCAATTCTCTCTTTGAAACTTGCCTGACTGGAAGTCATAAAACAATTACCTTGGAAACTTGTAATTACCTATGTTTCCAGACAATAGAAAGAAGGCCCTAGCCTAGACTGTCTCTTAGCTTGAGATAAACTGACATTATAACACATTGTATAACTCTTTACTTCTCACTTTATTTTCTTTGGGTTTTGCAAGTTATTTTCTTAGAGTTTTGCAAGTTAACTCTGTATATCCCAATTTCTACTATAAAACAGATATTTACATAGGCATAGAGCTTATACACATTTTTGCTCTTTTCCAGCAAGGTGCACTGTGGTTACAATTTTGAAGCTCAGTACAGACCATAGGCAAGCATACAAACCATATTACTATTCAAAAAGGACAGAATTATTTACAACAGTCTATCTAGCTGGGCTGGCAGTGTCACATTTCTCAGATGAGGTAAGCATTTTTTCTTATGTAATGTCATTGTATAATAGCAATAATCCATCCTGTGTGTTGGTAATGCTAGATTTTCCTATGTCTGGCTTTGCTTGGTCACTCAGGCTTCAATGTTGTGATCAAGTCACACCAATGACGGCTAAATCCAGCATTGTTCACACCCAGCTGTGGAATATTACTAAATTATAGCTAAGCAAATATGGACCACGGTAATCTTATGGAGTGTTCCATTTATATCATGCAGTTGCTTAGATACATCATAGATGTAGGCCAGGTGCTTCATATTGCTGTCCTCTGACTCTATGGTTCCTTGAAAGAATATTCTCTATGTCGTAGAACAGCATCATCTGCATTAACACCCACACCATCAGCAGTAGCAGTATGCCTGTAATGCCTGATATGTTATGGTGATGGCCATCTGTGAAGATTCCGATTGTACTTCATTGTCATACCACCGAAGTAAAATTCTCAAGATGACCTACTGAAATTGAAAATGCTGTTATCACTGGTACCTCTCTGTAACATGTTTACTGACTAAAGCTGGCAAAACAGTAACAGCTACATCCTCAAAATAGTCAAAGCCACAGCAACTCAGATCAGGCGTAACTTCCTCTAGAGACCCCAGGTGACATGCCATAGAGTAATGTCACAAAGCAGAATGTATCCACAGTTTAGGAAATATGTGGACATTAACAAGATATTCGATCATATAAGTGCAGTTTCCAAAACATTACATCAGCAATCTAGCAATCAATATGTTTGACTGTGAATCCCAAAGCAGAATAACAAACACACAAATCATATTAGTGAACTAATATGTACAGTGTGGAACATTCTACTTACTAATGCCAAAATTGCATTGTTAAGACAACAGTCTTTCTAATACAGATCCAGTAATGAACGCCAACAATTGATCATCAAACCTTCTTGATATTGGACCAATATTATGACAACATTTATAAAGGCCTTGATGTGGACACATATGCAATTAGTCTATTACCATCAGAAAAGTTATGAATTACATATGTAACATACTTTGCACCAAGTACTTGTTAGAAAACATGGTGCATAGTCAACTACACATTACATGGCATTTGAAAAATAACATTGAACCTCATGATGCACAACATTCATATGATGTCCTAGAATACCTTGCTTGAGCAGCATCTGATTCAAACCAGGCTGTGCTGTGCTGACCAGGCTAGTCTTCCCCCAGCTCTTTCCACTACATGAACTCAAACCTCCTCTCCATCTGATACTTTCTGTCTGCTGCACTTGTATAATCACTATACACTCCACAATTCTTTTGGACACCTATCTGCTACATGTCTTTCTCCACCCACTAACACACTACTCACTTAATTTCTTTTGCTGTGTCTGTTCATCCCCAGTTTTCTCCGTAACTTGTCTGTCTCACTGCTTGATATTAACTATAACTTTTATAACTACTTACCATAGCAATTTCTAACCATGTGTAACTATATTGTTATTTCATAGATTGGTACTAGGCTAACTGCCCTTGCGAGCCATTTTAAGTCTAGTCAATTATCCCTTGTGAGACTCAAACCCTGTACCTTGTGTTTGTAAGGCAAACACCTTAACCATTAGGCTATCCTTCCAACCCTGTTATAGAACTGTATAATTGCTGTCACTGAAAAATACTTGCATAAAATGTTGTCACTGATCCTATTTTTTTAAACTCTGTTGTAAAAATTGATAGTAACGCATTGATGTCATTTTGTGGAGCTTTTATCCTCAGGCCTCCACAGGAAATGGACACTGCCCACTCAGACTTTCCTGGTAAATAATAAATAAATGGGGATACAGGGTCAGCTCATAATCACAGCGTACATGATGGACAGATTCATGTCCAATCATTGTGCATGTTGACATGGTTCTACATGCATTTATATCTGCTAGAAGGACTGTAAGGATGGCAGCATCTACACAAACGTCCAGAGTCCCAGAGGGGAAAGAAAGGAAAACAAGGCTTTTTATTGACCATGTCCTGCCACTAATAGACGTACTAGAAGGTCTAACCACTGTTGTAGATGTTGGGTTGCCACCTGTTTCTCCTTATTCAGGACATTCCTTATGTGAGCATCTATGTTCTGAAGGGGAAAGAAAACACAGAATTGCAAATGTCCTAAGATTGCTGGGTGTTGGGCCTTCGAACACTCCTGGTTGGACATTATTTACACAATAACACACAACTTGTTGAGCATTATTGTTTGCTTATCACATGTATTCCTTTTGTAGCTCAAGGTAACAAGAAAGAGAACAGAAAGGTGTTCCTGGAGAATGACTGGCACTATTGTCAGGACAACCATGAGTAGCACACATGTCAAAAATGGCAAAAGGGTTGTTGGTTGATGAGCCTGATAACTGTAGCTTACTTGTAGGTAGACAAATCTGTAACAGTAGATGTTTTTGATATGTTACCTGTAGTATAAATCTGCATCACTCAGTGAGTATTTGGCTTTGTGTTATGTAGCAGATCAGCTATAACTCTTTGTATGTAGTATACCATAACTAATATAATCACACATGCCTATATATGGCATAATGTGTACTATACCCTAAGAAGTGACTGTCCATTTTTAAACAGTAGTCACAAAAACAGAAATACAAATTGACATTCACATCATATAGGCTATAGCCATAGTTCAGACTTATGACACTGTTCATGTGCGACATCTATAGCTTACAGTATGGTAGGATATTTTGACTGATCATACTATTGTGCACATTGTCATGTAAGCACAGATGGTACAGACATTTGACAGCTGACACGCCCAAAGTAAATACTGACTGTTGTACACACATGTGGTACAATCTGACGACAGTCATGCATGATATTGACGCATACATTTATGTGATCACTCATTGCTTCTTTTCAGATTATGCCAAGAATAAGAGTGCTAAACAAATCCACAGAGCTAGGAAAGAGATTGTTTTGAAATATAAACCACCTGAAGACTCTAATGCTGAAATCCTAATTTCCAAACTTCAGCTTAACACTTTCAAATCCATTTATATCATCTGTATCTATCTACCTCCTGGCAATAACCGCACCACCTTAGAAGATATCCTTTGCTGGCTATCTCAAAACTTCCCTCAAGAAACCATAATCCTAGGTGATTTTAACATTGATTGGAAGTGCTATAGCAGTAGCCACCCTACCACCCATATTAACCTATATGTTTTTTCTCAAAACATTACATCCCCTACCAGGATAAACAAGCCTAATAAGAAACAAAGTACCTTAGATTGGATTTTCATAAATAATCATCCCCAGACATATGAAGTTGGAACCCTTCCTGATGATGTCAGTGACCACTCACTTACCTACATCATCAGGCATAAGACCAATTTACCCATCCTAACCACATTCAGGACAATTTGGACCAAGAAAAACTTTAACCCTGCTCTCTTCCAAAGCGAACTTAGAGCATGTGAGTGGTCTCCCTTAAAATACCTCCCACTTGAGGAAGCTGTTAAATACTTTAATTCTAAATTCCTAGCCATACTAGACCACCATGCACCAACCCGTTCTATCAGAATTCGGACTAAATCTGCCCCATGGCTTTCAAAAGAAACCAAGCAAAAATACATTTTAGAAATAAATACTGGACTAAATGGCGAATGACTAAAAACCCTGTAGACCAACAAAACTTTAGACAGCTGAGAAATGACACTAAAAAAGCTATACTGTCTGATAAAACAAACGTCTACCTACAATTCCAGGAAACTCTTCATAATAAACCACAAAAACTCTGGGCAAGTATTAACCAACTACTACACCCAGGTCAATCCATTACACCAAACCCACAAGGCACAGACCAGGAGAATCCCAAGCAAACTGCCAATGCCTTCAATACATTTTTTACTGAGGCTATTCAAACACTTGCCAATCAGCTATTACCTCATAGCTTAACTATACATACCTGTAACACAACCCCACCTCCTCCATTTCTCTTCCAACCAGTTCCAACAACATATATTCTTACCCTTATCCAAAAACTGAAACCATCCTCTCCCTCAGCAGACCAACTACCTGCTGAATATCTACAAAAAGCAGCCAAATCCATCGCCTATCCTATTTCCATTCTGATTAACAGAACCATCAGTGAAGGACATATCCCAAAGATCTGGAAAATCTCCCACATTATCCCCCTTCATAAAAGTGGCAACTCTACCGAATTCTCTAACTACCGTCCCATAGCCCTACTTTCTCCTTTGGCAAAAATTATGGAAAAATATATCCATAGGCAATTACTTGACCACCTAATCCACAATAACGTACTTTCCAGCTGTCAACATGGATTCAGACCTTTCCACAGCACTACCGCTGCCCTCCTTTCCTTTACTGAATGTATTAACAAAAAACATAACTATAATATGCTTTCCTCTGCACTGTTCATCGATCTGTCCAAGGCATTCGATATGGTAAATCACCAGATACTTATAAATATCCTCAAATCCCTGTCACTAGATGCACTTGCTATAAAATGGTTCCAGTCCTACTTAGATAATAGACAACAGGCTGTGCTATGGCATAATAATCTATCTTCCCACCTGCCCGCTAACCTTGGGGTTCCTCAAGGGTCCATATTAGGACCCCTCCTTTTTTCAATATTTATCAATGACCTTCACCTAGTAATCCCCCAAACTACATGCATACAATACGCAGATGATTCTACACTCCTATGTTCAGCCACATCTACATCTGAAATTTATTCCCTTACCCAAAAGGTGTTTAATACAGTAGAACAATAGTTTACACAGTGCTGCCTCGTCTTGAACCCCCAAAAAACAAACTCCTTCTCTTTACTCCTACTTGGAAGTCCTCTCCAATAGATTTCACAGTAATATCCAATAATGGTACTCTCATATCTCCAGACCCAACTACCAAACGACTAGAAATCTCCATAGACAACAACCTTAACTTCGACACCCATATCAATAATACACTAAAAACTGTTAACAGAAAACTAGGTTCTCTCTACAGGATCAAATCCTTCCTTTCTTCAGCAGCTAGAATAACTGTTGCTCACATTCATGTAATCTCTACACTCCTCTATGCCTCACCCATATATACTAATCTGTCTAAGTGTAACCTCAACAAAATGGAAAACTCCTACAATAACACTGCCAGATTTGCCACAGGCAATCCATTTAGAACCTGCCATTGTTATAATCTAAGCAGCTAGGATGGCTTTAGCTACAAAATCAGCTTAAATTCCACCAACTGACCGTTGCCCACAAGACCCTTTACCAACCTTCCTGTACTCCAATACTATCTACCCTTATCATCCCCTATAATAATCTTAAAAACCTTACATTCATCACATAAACTTTTAGTAAATATTTGTAAATCCAACAACATGGCTGGTGACTCTCTGTTCTCTAATACTGTTGGAAAATCCTGGAACCTTCTTCCCAGTGAACTTTCATCACTGTCCTCTATATCACTTTTCAAAAACAAAGTGAAACATTCCCTCAGAACACACTGGTGATGCCCCTGTACTAAACCTGACTAATTAGCTTGCTCTTCTCACTAGGTTCTGCTTACCCTCTACTTCTCAGTAACGAGTCCTATTTTCCTTAACAACAATGACACCTTTACCTTCTAGATAATGTTACTGACATCTTCTGTGGATACTTAACGCAATTACATATTGTGACATTTTTTTTAAATAATTATACAATAAGCTACCTTCTTTGATAAATTCTGTATTGTACCTGCATTTTGCATTGTGTTAGGAATTCTGCCCTCTTTGTTAATTCTGTATTGTTCCTGCATTGTTCATTGTGTTATGAATTTTGTGTTCTCGGAGCTTATCTCCCCGGGCCTCTACTGAAAATTGACATATATTCAGTTAGACTAGCCCAGTCAGCAAATGTAAAATAAATAAAAATAAAATTGAATTAATGGAAGTAAGGGTATCCCATTGTGAGGTAGCTACAGCACTTTCTCCCCCACATACCTCTCAACCTGGAAGCATCAAAAATCTGGACAAAGGCTGATGAAAAATAAGTACAGATCTGTACGCCGATTAACATAAAATTTACATACATAATTATGTAACCCCACCCACTTCAATGGAAATGTAGGATACCAACTTTCAAATGCAAACTGAAGAACAGACAACCAAAATATTGCCCCAGCCCACACACTGTAGTAAATGGTAACCATTTTTTTTAAATGTGTAGCAATGATGCTCACTGGGAAGGGAGAAGATGATGAACCTTAGGATTTTGTCTTTGGTGTCTTGCAGTATGTGGGTTTTGTAGTAAAAGTAGGGCATTTAATGGTAGGAAATATTCTAATATTAGCAAAAGAATATTATAGTTTGCTAGGACCTCCAAAAGTCATTTTCCATGGCCTAGTGATCAGTGGTGTAGCTTGAGTTTGTGCTGCCCATGGCAGTCTTTTAGTTTGCTGCACTCCCCCCCCTCACAAAATCATGGTCGAATGGGGCCCCCCATACACAGCCCTCCCCCTACAGCCATTCCAATGTCCCATTACTTGGCTGTTTCACCCCATTTACCATAAACACTGTAATGTTCATACTGCTTTACTTCTACGATGATTATTTGGATGTCATTTAAAACTTTTATTTTACATTTTATTGCACAAACACTAATCGACGTCTGCTAAACAAAGCAATACAATTTCTCATTCATTAAAACAGCAATGAGACCCACATTCAAAGAAAATGCATTTGAGTAGTGGCAGATAAAGATTACCTTTGGGCTGTTTTCAAATCATATACCCCTTGCACACGAAGCATACATGTGTTCTTTGATTCACCTTCTTGATTGTATTAAATTACATTCCTTGTATAATACAGCACACTTGTTCATAGGTTCATAGGTTCATAGGTAGGTACTAGGCTATCTGCCTGAAAGCATTTATAAGCCTAGCCAGAATGTGTTGGCTTTTGCCGCCCCCTTAGATTAGTTCCCTGTGCCTCTGTCCTGCAGAGCCACTGAAGTGATCCCGGGGTAAACTTTCTGTTTCCCATCCACTTGTCAAGGTTTCTCTTGAAGAGTGTTAGTGGGGAGCTGTGCCTAATGTAGACTGGAATCTTGTTTCAAAGCATGGAAAGTCTCTGGGACAGGAATCTATCCCTCCAGCACGTCCTATTTATTGTTGTGGTGAGGTTTAGATCCCTAGAGCATGTGGCTCGAGGGGATATAGTTTTCTTTAGGTGAAGAATGTCCATCAATTCTGGGTTGGACATGGCCTTGTATGTCAGGCAGAGGTCACCTCTGAGTAGATGGTATGCAACCGAGTACAGCTGGAGTTTATTCAGTCAAGCTGCATAGGGCATCTGTTTGAGGCCAGTAATCCTGTTGGTGAGGTACTTCTGTGGTCTTTTCAGCTGTTGGTACATCTCAAATGGGGCATTGTACTGTATGATGGGTCTGATGAGTGATGAGTAGAGGGGCACAATGACCTCTTTTGATCTGGATGCTAACCCTTTTGTGATTAGGTGGGCCATTCAGAAGGAATTTCTAACTACTTTGGCAATGTGATTATCAAAGGAGAGATTACTATCTACTTGGGTCTCCAGATTCCTTATTACGTCTTCCGAATTTAGGTGACTGCCACCTATGTGGTAGTTTTTGGGTCTTTGTTTTTTCCAAAGGGGATGACTATGCACTTTTTGGCATTTATCTTGAGGCCATGATTTTGACACTATGTATCCATTTCATTGAGACCCTTTTGAAGGAGGTCTGTGTCAGCCGGAGAGTCAGTTATAGCCCCTAGTTTATAGTCGTCTGTGAACTTGGTCAGCCATAGTCCTCCTGTGCTTGCCTGTACCTCTGAGAAGTATATGCTGAACAGGAGGGGTCCTAGGACTGAGCCCTGGGGAATGCCAATTGTAACTGATTTAGAGTCAGACCTAGCTCCTACAACTCTCACCATGTGGGTTCTGTCCATGAGCCAGTTGGCAACCCATCTTGTGACATAGGGGTTTATGTTCAGGCTGGTGAGCTTGTCTATAATACCAGAATGGGTGTTGAAGGCCTTTGCAAGGTCTAGGTAGGCTGTGTGTACAACCTCTCCCTTGTCTATAGCCTTGGTAACTGTCTCAAAGAAGTCCACCAGGTTTAGGCGGCATGATCTGCCCTTAACAAAGCCAAACTGGGTAGGATCCAGTGTTTGGAGCTTCCCAATTTCTCTGTTAATGAGTTCCATGATGATGCACTGCATAGCCTTGCAGACCAAGCTAGTCAAGCTTATAGGGCAATAGTTCCCAGGGTCTGTTGTGGCTCCACCTTTGTGGAGCGGAATAACAGTTGCTGTGTGCCACTCTATGGGTACATAGCCTGTGGAGAGGCTGAGTTTGAACAGTGTGTTTAGGTGAGGGGTTAGTTCATCTTTGAGCTTGTGTAGGATGCAGTCTGGGACACCGTCCGGTCCCATTGATGCTGTGTTTTTGGCTTTGGAGAGGGCTGTTTTAACCTGAGTGTCTGTGATTTCAGGGACTATACATTCTTCTGGTATGGTTATGGGCCCTTTTGGGGGTGAGAGGGGGGTGAAGTGTGGACTGAACCTGTCTGCCAGAATGTTGGTGATATTGGTTGGTTCAGTGTATTTTGTGCCATTCTGCACTAACTCAGAGCAGATCTGAGAATTGCCACTTAGATTCTTGACATAGCTAAAGAATGCCTTGTGGTTATCTTTGGAGTCCTTGGCAATTTTTCTTTCGAAGCTAGCCTTGGACGATTTTATAAGGGATCTTTGTTTCTTGCTGATACTGATCAGGGATGTCTTCCCTTCTTGGGATTTTACTCTTTTCTGTACTAGTTTCCTCCTTTTGTTGTATAGCTTGTTTATGGCAGGGGTCCACCAGACTGGTTTCCTTTTCTTGGAGGAGTGAGTCTTGGTTTTGCTTGGGATAGCACGATCCATGCATTCTTGTAGGTGCCCGTAGAATGCATTAGTAAAGGATTTTGCAGCTTGGACAGGATTATCCTTTAGCCTGGGGGGCTTTGAAACTTTCCACCTCAGTCTTAAGTAATGTGAAGTTTGCTTTTGAAAAGTTTTTCATGGTGGTGGGGGTGGAATGTGTATATCCAGTGTGATTTGTTTATGGTCAGCTCTAACCAGCAAGGGGTTGACCTCCAGTGTGAAACACCGGTTGCCCATGTTGGTGATGACCAGGTCCAATATGTTGTCACCTCTAGTGGGAGTGTTGACCAGTTAATCCAGGGTGCATTATAAACTTAAACATAGTATTGTTGGAGCGCATTTTAAATTTATTGTTTTGACCATTTTTTCAGTAAGCAGTGAAACAAAATGCATGAACCAATAATGACAAAACTGCCCAATTCAGAACATTTCCATCATAAAAGTCTATTCAAACTTCTATAATACACCAGTATCAGTAAATATCTCTGCAGAAGTAAAAGACATCTAAATAATTCCACATTAAAAAGAGCTGCAACTATCCCACATACACAAATACACATAAGGCAAAGCTATCCCCCAACACACACAAAGCAAATCTATCACACACACACAGACACAGACACACACACACACACACACACACACACACACACACACACACACACACACACACACACACACACACACACACACACACGCGCACACACACACACACACACACACACACACAGCATACCTCTCAACCATACCAAATTACTCAGTAAATACCAGTTTTTAGGGCAAAATACTGGGGCGCCATGAATTCCCGTGTGGCCTCTTTAATTTCCAAATTTCCTGATGTTTTTTTTTTTGTACACCTGACATCACCACGTGCAGGGTGTGTGCAATGATGTCAACTTCTACAGTTCATGTGCACATAGCACAGCTTTTTTCCCCAGCTCAGCTCCTCCTCCAGCAGCTCCAGGTAAAAAAAATGTATTTAAGTTTAATAGTGCCATCTCCCATGAAAGGGTTGATTTGTGATAGCCCATCTTGTCGAGTCTCACCTTTGGAGAGAACCAGATGCTTTTAGAGTAGCGGCAGAACCAAATTATATGAAGGATACTATTACACATTACTAATCTCAAACTTTCGAAATTGAAACTTCATATCCGAATAACACTCTGTCTACTAATTAAATTCTACATCTCTAAGCATTGGCTGGGTCACTCTAAAATGTCCTGGGGTGGGTTCAGGAATATGGCTGTTCAATATATCAAGCTGGTAAACGCACTTACTTCCAGAATTTCTGGAATGTCATATTTGAGCTGCTAGCTGAAAATTAACTATTGCTTTTTTGAATAGGTATTTAATACTATAGGCTTATCCCTCCTATGATGCTTCATTCTGCACCCTAACTGCACTATGACTCTTACATTCCACACACCTTTGTAGCTGAAGATTATTACATATGGGCTTCTATCATATCTCATACCATACATATTAGTCTGAGGATTTAACATTCTGACTAGTTACAGTACCTACCCACCTACATTTTTGTTGTTCTGTCTTTCAATCAGTAGGATTATTTCCTGGGTTGAAAAGACCTTTAGGCAGCAGTTTTGTACATACTGTAAATAAGTTGTGTTATTTTTATTATTATTTGTATGATATCTGCTGTATAATGTTCGTTTCCAAACTGCAAGTGTCCTGTTTATGTAATATCTCTTAAAGCAAAATTAATAAAAATTTATATTTGAAAAAAAAAATGTATTCAAGTGTTTTCTTTTTACTTGAAGCTTTAATTAAGTGCTTAGAAGCTTTTTTGTTCTTTGCTGCAGAAACTGTTAGGGCAGGCAGGTTACTGAAACTGTGCTTTATTTTAATGGAAGGATTTAAGTCTGTTCATGCTGCAGAAACTTATTTCAGTGCTTAGAAACTTCACATATTTAAGTGCTTGAAACTGTGTGTGTATTTAAGTGCTAATGGCTGCAGAAACTTATTTCAGTGCTTTGTGCTTGTTCTTGAAACTCTAACAGCTGCAGAAACTGTTACAGCAGGTAGGTTACTGAAACTGTGCTTTACTTGAAACTATAGCAGCTGCAGGCCTTTTATGGTATAGGTACTGTATGATTGTGTAACTCCTGTTTGAGGCCTGCTATGCATCCTCCCAGCTACGATGCCCATGTATAAAAGCACTGAGGTGACACAGTCCTATAGCAGGTTATGTACAGGTCTGATATTTGACATTTCTTGTATATAGTTGATTTGTTTATATTCTTTTATGATGTAAACAGTTTTATTTGTTTAAACTATGTACTACAGATTACTGTGTTTACATGTGTCTGTCATTCATGAGCATTTCTGCTGTTTGATATGAGTTGCATTAAGCTCAATCATGTGGATTTTAGTTTTATGCTGTTGCAGGTGTGTGTGTACTTGTTTGGGGGGGGAGTATATTTGTGGGTGTTTTGTAGGGCAGAAAGTAATTTGGGCCAGTTTAGCAAAGCCACATGGCAAAAGTTGTTTGGAGGTTCTGTGTCCTCCTGGGGTTTCATTTACTGAAGCACCTTTCCATAAATGCATTCCACATATTACATCTGAGACTGCAGTTTTGAATATTATAAATAAAAGTGCTAATGTTTTCAAAAAGTTTCATGTTATCTTTAACATTCACCTAAGCTGCCACCAGCCTGGGCAGATAGGGACACACTTTATCTATGGGTTGCAAGTTATCTTAGCATCTCAGGAAAAGCCAGAACAGCAGTCATCAAAGTAACTTGGTTTTTACTTACCTTTTTTTAATGAGTAGCAATCCAGTTACATAAAAACATTCAGTCCTCAGGATATGTTTTTTTTTTTGGGGAAATTGTTTCCTTACCACATTAGAATAAATGGGTATCAAAGCCCAGACATGATGTTAACATGCTGTCTCCCTTCTCATCAACAGCATAGCAACAAGCCATGGTTAGCCAATCCCATCCCTTTTACTATGCCTTCCAGTCTCTGAGATCAGTTGGTTGCATTCAGCTGATCTCTTAGTTCATGGAAACGCCACTCATTCTTGGGGAGAACAGAAGCAGACAAAGTTGTAGTTTAAATGATTGTGAGTAACTACATTGCATGAGATGCAATCCCTCAGGTGGTTGACACCATAGGAGGATTTTTGTTGTGTTTCTGAACAGTTGTAACTAAAACCACTACTTGTACTAGTAAACAGATTGTTTTACTTATTTTTATATAAAAAGAAGGCAACTATGTTGTGCTGTGCATGCTAAGAAGTGGGAAGGCTGTGGCTATTCTATGATTGTTGATGGTACAAGTACACAGAGAAAGAGTGAAGGCCCCCAGTTATTCAACAAGACATTTTGAAGTACAAAAGAAGCAAGTTCTGTTCCAAGTGTTGTGTGTGAGTGTGCTATTCTAGGATAGCATGTATTAGCTAAGAAGACAGGTAGAGTAGACAATAGGCACATCTTCTATGAAGAAATATACTTTTTCGCCAAATAACAGTGTTGGTACTTACAGGCAAACTCACAGTGTGCTACAGAATTCTAGCCTGTTTATCTTGCCTGAGAACACTGTGGCTGACATACATTTCTGTTACACAGATTCCTATTATCTCTAGAAGTACAGAAACTTGCCAGTCATCTTCGGTCTATTTTTACTACACAACAGAGCTTAAAGCAAATCCAAAGTTGTGTAAGGGAATACTTAACTGATTTAACAAGGCTTGTGTGTGCTGGATGAGGAGGGGAGTATTAGTCTGACTACTCTGCCTTAGATCATGGTGCCAGACCTACACCACTGCAGTTTAGACTGACATTCTCCTCCATAGGGTCAGACAACTTCTAGTCATCTTATGTGATTTTTTTTAACTACACAACAGAGTCTGTGGTTATAGGTAAATCCAAAGTGCGTCAGGAGGGATACTAGTCAGATCTGATTTCTGGAGAACTCTGTGGCAGATCCGACATTTTATTTACCCACAGTGGGAATACAGATTGCTTGTTAGTAAAAGAGAGGGTATTTTTCTGTGCATGTTTTGTCTGTGTCTATATTACCCAATTGAATGTTTAGGTTAGAGAATACCTAAACGTTGACCTGGTAATATCGAAAAATTAAAACAGCAAACAGCCAATTTAACTTAGGGAATGAATTGCCTTGGCTGCAAAAAAAAAAATTAAACAAAATAAAGTGGGGGGCTTTGCCCCTACACCCCTGATGTGGGGGGCTGTGCCCCCACACCCCCTAACTAAATATACCAACTTTGAAATCACTCTATAGTGGGGAAAGGGGCAAAATCTGCATAACAGCCAAGAGAATTCTTTCCCTGAGTTAAAACAGCCATTCGTGTTTTTTTGCTTTCGCTATTACCAGATCGATGTTTAGGTATTAGCTAACCTAAACGTTCGATCAAGAAATAGGAACCCATTTTGTCCTCACTGCTGTATCATATAGTCAAAGTCAAAATCAAAGTAAACTTTATTGTCATTTAGAACTACACACTTGTAGTCTAAATGAAATTTCTTGCATCAGCTCAATTCTTGAGATGACAAAAGAAAGTGAAACAACGCATACAAGTAGAGGAATAAACATAACTAACAAATTTAATACTACTCTCAATACACACAAGAAAGAGCAGACATTTACCAACACTCATATATGAAAAGGAAACACTACCCTGAGTTAAATTAACTAAATACAAAACAACACTACAGATTGAACAAGTTATTTG
Source organism: Protopterus annectens (assembly GCF_019279795.1). Classification (NCBI taxonomy): domain Eukaryota; kingdom Metazoa; phylum Chordata; order Ceratodontiformes; family Protopteridae; genus Protopterus; species Protopterus annectens. The sequence goes on along the minus strand of NC_056732.1, from coordinate 532,332,970 downwards.
TCTAATATTGCACTTTAGTGAGTTAAATATTACTGACTATGAATATAATAAATAAATATTGTACTAACTTGGAATATATGTAAGTATATATTGCATAAAGAAATAAACATTGACTTATTATGTGTCCAGAGCCCTGGGACTAGTGCCTGAGTTCAGAAGTCTAATCACTGTAGGGTAGAAACTATTATTGAATCTTGTAGTCCTGCAGCAGATGCTAAGATATTTCCTGCCTGATGCCAGGTGCTTAAACAGTCCATACACAGGATGCGTGTTGTCCTGTATTATTTTGGTGGCCTTTTGGATGGTTCTTACAGAATAAAGATGTTGTATTGATGGAAGACTGGAACCTGTTACCTTCTCTGCAACCCTCATCACTCTTTGTAGTGCTTTTCTTTCTGCAACTGTGCAGCTTCCAAACCACACTATGATGTCGCAGGTGAGGATGCTCTCGATTGCACCTCTAGAGAGAATATGAGGAAGAAGCTTAGCTTTTTTCAGCCTTCTTAAAAAGTGGAGGCATTGGTGCGCTTTCTTGACCAGTTGGCTGGTGTTTCCCAATCACGAGAGATCCTCTGATATGTGTACACCAAAGAATGTTGTACTCTTAACCCTCTCCACACTCTCACTATTGATCCTAAGCACTTGGTGGTTTGTTCTCCTTTTCCTGAAGTTGATGATAGTCTCTTTGGTGTTGCTTACATTCAGGTCAAGGTTGTTTCCCTCACACAAACTGATCAGAGATGCCACCTCCTCTCCGTATGCCCTTTCATCCTCCTTTCTAATAATCCTCTTTGTAATAATTCTTCATTGTATGTAATACATATCACTATGATTTGTTTGATATCTGAGAAGTATATATCAGAAACTGAACTGGCGTTTATGTCAATAAATTAATAGACATTTTATTTTTACCCTTCAGTTATTTATGGCCATTTGGTGCATGCAATTCAAATCTTGTATAAGTAAAGCTATGGAGCTAAAACATCATAAAACAATATGCCACCTTGCACTCTGGAGGAGATAGCTGCAAAGAGTGGTTCTTTTGAAGATGCAACTAGTAAATCAGTGATGCATCATTTCATATTGATTATTCATATTATGCACAGCATATGCAGGAGAAGTCTCATGTGCCTCTGTATATTAAATGGGATATATACAAGATGTATCGATTCCATAGGTTCATAGGAGGTTGCTAAGCTAGCCGCTCTAGAGCCTTTATAAACCTAACCAAGTTAATCCCATGTTGCCCCAATTGTCCTTGGTTAGATGGATGTACTTTACAGGTCAGCACCGATTATCCCTGTCTATCAGGGGCATGGGTGCCATCCCAAGGTGAATTTGAGGTTATCCATCCATTTGTCCAGGTTGCACTTGAATAGGGTCATTGAGGAGCTCTGCTTCACATGAACTGGAAGTTTATTCCAGAGCAGCAGCAATCTCTGGGAGACGTACCTATCTTTCGATCATGTTCTGTTAATGTCACTGGCAAGGTTAAGATTGCTAGAGCGAGTGACTAGTGCCATCTGATTTGTGAATGTGCAGCATTTCCATTAGCTCTGGGTCAGAGACTGCCCTGTAGGCCAGACATAAGTTGCCTCTCAGTAGTCTATATGATACAGAGTTCAGTAAAAGGGCTTTCAGTCTATCCATGTAGGTCATGGTTTTGAGGTCCTGTATCTTCTTAGTGAAAAACCTCTGTGGTCTCTGCAGTTGCTGCAGGTGTCTGGTGAGATACATGCAGATGAGAGCATTATGCTCTATTAATGGTCTGATTAGGGTCGAGTAAAGTGGGGTTATAACATCCTTAAACCTGGATGCAATGCCTTTACTTATGTGATGCGCAATGCAGAAGGCTTTCCTTACCACTGTGGAAACCTGAAGGTCAAAGTTCAGACTGTTGTTGACTTGTGTTCCCAGATTTCACACTACTTTGTTTGAACTTAGAGGAGTGCTGTCAATACTGTAATTAGTGGGGAATCCCTCTTTTCCAAATGGATTATTGCTGCTGTTCTCCATTCTGTTGGTACAAAGCTAGTTCTCAGGCTATGCTTAAAGAGAATGGCAAGTGGGTCAGCTAGGCCCTGTTTTAGATTGCTTATCAAGCAACCTGGGGTGTTATCTGGTCCCACTGAGGCCATGTTTTTGGCCTTGGAGAGCACATACATGACTTTATCTCTAGAGATACTAGGTAGAGAACTGGTGTCAAGTATGCTTTGGGGTATAGCTGTTGGGGATAGGGGGATGATATTTGTATCAAATCTGTCAGCTAGCATGTTGGCAATTTCCTCTGGTATACTGTAAGTGGTACCATCTACTACCAATTTGGCACATAGCCGGGCACTCCCTTTTAGATCTCAGACATAGTTAAAGAATGCCTTATGATTGCCCTTGGCTAGGGATGCTATTTTAGCTTCATAATTAGCTTTAGAGGACTTTACAAGACTTTTGATTTGCTTGTTCAGTCTGTGGAGGGAATTCATCCTTTGCAGAGGCAGTTGCCTCTTGCTCTTTGATGTCAGTTTCTTCCTTTGGTTATAAAATCTTTTTATGCTATATGTCCACCAAGGTAGCTTGTTTTCTTGGAAGGGCCTGACTTTAATCTGCTGTGGTACAGCTGAGTCTATACAGTTGTTAAGATGATTATACAAGGCATTTGTGCACATCTCTGCATAGCAGCCATTATTGCCTGTGATTGCAGGGGCCATAAAACTTTTCATACCATCAGTTAGTAGGCTGTAGTTTGCTTTGGAGATGTTCCTTAGTTTTTTGCTACTTTCGGGGTGTGGGGTCCAATAGTTACTTTGAAAGAGACTGATTTATGGTCCGACCTTACCAGGGAGGGCATCACATATGAGGCAGTGCAATGACCACTCATGTTGGGGAGTATTATGCCAAGGACATTACAGCTCCCTTGCGGGGGTACAGACTATCTGTTCCAGAGCATTTCCATTGACAAAGTCCAGGAACAATTATTTGTCAGCACCCAATTAAGAGTCAGTAGTTACTTCAAACTCTCAGATTACAGAAAACATAAATGAAGAAGGACACAGAAGAGATTAAACAGGTGACAGCTGAGCTACATTGTTATTTACAGGAACAGGGCTGTCTCACTCATAATGAGAGGCAAGCTGCAGAGAACATTAGGTTGTGTGTGTCTGTGTGAGGGAATGCTACAGAGAACATTACGTTGTGTGTGTCTGTGTGAGGGAATGCTAAAGAGAACATTACGTTGTGTGTATCTGTGTGAGGGAATGCTACAGTGAACATTATGTTGTGTGTGTCTGTGAGGGAATGCTACAGAGAATATTACATTGTGTGTATCTGTGTGAAGGAATGCTACAGAAAACATTATGTTGTGTGTGTCTGTGTGAGGGAATGCTACAAAGAACATTACGTTGTGTGTATCTGTGTGAGGGAATGCTACAGAGAACATTATTCTGTGTGTGTCTGTGTGAAGGAATGCTACAAAGAACATTACGTTGTGTGTGTCTGTGTGAGGGAATGCTACAGAGAACATTACGTTGTGTGTATCTGTGTGAGGGAATGCTACAGAGAACATTAAGTTGTGTGTGTCTGTGTGAGGGAATGCTAAAGAGAACATTAAGTTGTATGTGTCTGTGTGAGGAAATGCTACAGAGAACATTACGTTGTGTGTATCTGTGTGAGGGAATGCTAAAGATAACATTAAGTTGTATGTGTCTGTGTGAGGAAATGCTACAGAGAACATTACGTTGTGTGTATCTGTGTGAGGGAATGCTACAGAGAACATTAAGTTGTGTGTGTCTGTGTGGGAATGCTACAGAGAAAATTACATTATGTGCATCTGTGTGAGGGAATGCTACAGACAACATTATGTTGTGTGTATCTGTGTGAAGGAATGCTACAGAGAACATCATGTTGTGTGTGTCTGTGTGAGGGAATGCTACAGAGAACATAAAGTTGTCTGTATCTGTGTGAGGAAATGCTACAGAGAACATTACATTGTGTGTGTCTGTGTGAGGGAATGCTACAGAGAACATTAAGTTGTGTGTGTCTGTGTGAGGGAATGTTACAGAGAACATTACGTTGTGTGCATCTGTGTATGGAAATGCTACAGAGAACATTACCTTGTGTATGTCTGTGTGAGGGAATGCTACAGAGAACATTACATCATATGTGTCTGTGTGAGGGAATGCTACAGAGAACATTATGTTGTGTGTGTCTGTGTGAGGGAATGTTACAGAGAACATTACGTTGTGTGCATCTGCGTATGAAAATGCTACAGAGAACATTAACTTGTGTATGTCTGTGTGAGAGAATGCTACAGAGAACATTTCATTGTGTGTCCCTGTATGAGGGAATGCTACAGAGAACATTATTTTGTGTGTGTCTGTGTGAGGAAATGCTGTAGAGAACATTATGTTTTGTGTCTCTGTGTGAAGGAATGCTACAGAGAACATTAGGTTGTGTGTCTCTGTGTGCGAGAATGTTGCAGAGAACATTATGTTGTGTGTGTCTGTGTGTGAGAATGCTACAGAGAACATTACGTTGTGTGTGTCTGTGTGAGGGAATGCTACAGAGATCATTATGTTGTGTGTGTCTGTGTGAGGGAATGCTACAGAAAACATTGCGTTGTGTGCGTCTGTGTGAGGGAATGCCACAGAGAACATTAAGTTGTATGTGTCTGTGTGAGGGAATGTTACAGAGAACATTATGTTGTGAGTGTCTGTGTGAATGAATGCTATGAAGAACATTAAGTTGCATGTGTCTGATGGAATGCTACAGAGAACATTATGTTGTGTGTGTCAGTATGAGGGAATGCTACAGAGAACATTATGTTGTGTGTGTCTGTGTGAGGGAATGCTACAGAGAACATTACATTATGTGAGTCTGTGTGAGGGAATGCTACAGAGAACATTAAGTCATGTGTGTCTGTGTGGGGGAATGCTACAGAGAATATTACATCATGTGTGTCTGTGTGAGGGAATGCTACAGAGGACATTATGTTGTCTGTATCTGTGTGAGGGAATGCTACAGAGAACATTAAGTTGTGTGTGTCTGTGTGAAGGAATGCTACAGAGAACATTACGTTGTGTGTGTCTCTGTGAGAGAATGCTACAGAGAACATTATGTTGTGTGTGTCTGTGTGAAGGAATGCTACAGAGAACATTATGTTGTGTGTGTCTGTGTGAGAGAATGCAACAGAGAACATTACATTGTGTGTGTCTGTGTGAGAGAATGCTGCAGTGAACATTATGCTGTGTGTGTCTGTGTGAGGGAATGCTACAGTGAACTGTGTGTCTGTGTGAGGAAATGCTACAGAGAACATTACGTTGTGCGTGCTGTGTGAGGGAATGCTACAGAGAACATTACGGTGTGTGTGTCTGTGTGAGGGAATGCTACAGAGAACATTGCATTGTGTGTGTCTGTGTAAGAGAATGCTACAGAGAACATTATGTTGTGTGTGGCTGTGTGAGGGAATGCTACAGAGAACATTAGGTTGTGTATGTCTGTGTGAGGGAATGCTTCAGAGAACATTATGTTTTGTGTGTCTGTGTGAAGGAATGCTACAGAGAACATTAGGTTGTGTGTCTCTGTGTGAGGGAATGCTGCAGAGAACATTATGTTGTGTGTGTCTGTGTGAGGGAATTCAACAGAGAACATAACATTGTGTGTGTCTGCATGAGGGAATGCTACAGAGAGCACTATGTTGTGTGTGTCTGTGTGAGGGAATGCTACAGAGAACATTATGTTGTGTGTGTCTGTGTGAGGGAATGCTACAGGGAACATTATGTTGTGTGTGTCTGTGTGAGGGAATGCGACAGAAAACATTACATTGTGTGTGTCTGTGTGAGAGAATGCTACAGAGAACCTTATCTTGTGTATGTCTGTGTGAGGGAATGCTACAGAGAACATTACATTGCGTGTGTCTGCATGAGGGAATGCTACAGAGAGCATTACATTGTGTGTGTCTGTCTGAGGGAATGCTACAGAGAACATTGCATTGTGTGTGTCTGTGTGAAGGAATGGTTCAGAGAACATTAGGTTGTGTGTGTCTGTGTGAGGGAATGCTACAGTGAACATTATGTTGTGTGTGTCTGTGTGAGGAAATGCTATAGAGAACATTAAGGTGTGTGTGTCTGTGTGAGGGAATACTGCAGAGAACATTATGTTGTTTGTGTCTGTGTGAGCGAATGCTACAGAAAACATTATGTTGTGTGTGTCTGTGTGGGAGAATGCTACAGAGAACATTATGTTGTGTGTGTCTGTGTGAGGGAATGCTACAAAGAACATTAGGTTGTGTGTGTCTGTGTGATGGAATGCTACAGAGAACATTACGTTGTGTGTGTCTATGTGAGGGAATGCTACAGAGAGCATTGTGTTGTGTGTGTCTGTGTGAGGGAATGCTACTGAGAACATTGCATTGTGTGCGCCTGTGTGAGGGAATAATACACAAAACATTAGGTTGTGTGTGTCTGTGTGAGGGAATGCTACAGAGAACATTATGTTGTGTGTGTCTGTGTGTGGGAATGCTACAGAGAACATTATGTTGTGTGTGTCTGTGTGAGGGAATGCTACAGAGAACATTAGGCTTGTGTCTGTCTATGTGAGGGAATACTACAGAGAACATTAAGTCGTGTGTGTCTGTGTGAGGGAATGCCACAGAGAACATTACATCATGTGTGTCTGTGTGAGGGAATGCTACAGAGAACATTATGTTGTGTGTGCCTGTGTGAGCGAATGCTACAGAAAACATTATGTTGTGTGTGTCTGTGTGGGAGAATGCTACAGAGAACATTATGTTGTGTGTGTGTCTGTGTGACGGAATGTTACAGAGAACATTAAGTTTTGTGTGTCTGTGTGAGGGAATACTACAGAGAACATTAGGTTGTGTGTGTCTGTGTGAGGGAATGCTACAGAGAACATTATGTTGTGTGTGTCTGTGTGTGGGAATGCTACAGAGAACATTATGTTGTGTGTGTCTGTGTGAGGGAATGCTACAGAGAACATTACGTTTGTGTGTGTCTGTGTGAGGGAATGCTACAGAGAACATTACGTTTGCATGTGTCTGTGTGAGGGAATGCTACAGAGAACATTACATCATGTGTGTCTGTGTGAGGGAATGCTACAGAGAACATTAAGTTGTGTGTGTCTGTGTGAGGGAATGCCACAGAGAACATTACATCTTGTGTATCTGTGTGAGCGAATGCTACAGCGAACATTGTGTGTGTCTTGTGAGGGAATGCTACAGAGAACATTATGTTGTGTGTGTCTTTGTGAGAGAATGCTACAGAGAACATTATATTGTGTGTGTCTGTGTGAGGGAATGCTGCAGAGAACATTAAATTGTGTGTGTCTGTGTGAGGTAATGCTACCGAGAACATTATGTTGTGTGTGTCTTTGTGAGGGAATGCTACAGAGAACATTAAGTTGTGTGTGTCTGTGTGAGGGAATGCTACAGAGAACATTATGTTATGTGTGTCTGTGTGAGGGAATGCTACAGAGAACATTATATTGTGTGTGTCTGTGTGAGGGAATGCTACAGAGAACATTAAGTTGTGTGTGTCTGTGTGAGGGAATGCTACAGAGAACATTAAGTTGTGTGTGTCTGTGTGAGGGAATGCTACAGAGAACATTATGTTGTGTGTGTCTCTGTGAGGGAATACTAACCTGACAACATTTTGAGGTCTTTGGCAACCCAGCAGTTAATCCTGTCATATTCTGCATCACCTTTAAGATACTTCCAAACCTTTTTTGATCTAAATGAAGTTATCTGGTTTGCTTCTTAGCTGAGGTGCACCAATTTGGGGTTCCTGCAGATGCTCTAGTTTCTTTCCAAGGACAAGTAATAGGCAGAGTAACATTCTCCAAATTGCCTGTGAGTGAGTGAGTGAGTGAGTGAGTGAGTGAGTGAGTGAGTGAGTGAGTGAGTGAGTGAGTGAGTGAGTGAGTGAGTGAGTGAGAATGTGCATTTTGTGATAGACAGGTGCCCTGCACAGAAAGATATTTGATACTTTGAACCCACTAGCTTTTGAGATAGGCTCAGGTATCTGCATGACTACATAAAGAAATGGCAGGTTATTCTAAAAGGGTGGATGGATGATATGAATGGTAGTCAAAATCACATGTTAGTAATCCATGCTAAAATCAGCATTGTGCACATTCATGGGCACATCCCTTTTAACAATCCTGGATTACTGGACCACTAATCCATTGGGTTCAAAACTTTTTATCTTATGAGAGAAGACCATTTCCTTTATATACTAAACATTTCTCCATTTCATTAAAAATGAGCTTTTTCTTCATCAATATCCTAAATAAATAAATAAGTAAGAAAATACATACGCCTAGTCATACATTCTACCCTGAAAGAGTTTCCTCACTATACACGCAACAGAAAGAGATTTTATGTATAGATGAGTTGCTTATTCTGTAGAAAGACAGCCTTGGGGATCAAACAATAAAATTTACTAAAAAGTATTAATTTGGAATAAACATTTGTGAGCTATATGAAACCTCATATAAGACAACTACTGGAGGACATGGTTGGATATTTAGTGTATATGCAAGAATGTCTACTGCCTGAGACACAGCAGGGTAAGAAAACCTGGATTTGTATGTGAAAGTAGTGTTCACAGCAGTGAAGCACACTCTGAGCAGACCCTGTCAGGGTTAAATACAGATGAGATTGTGATTCAGTTCTTGGGTTCGCTAGCTGGGAAATAATGTGCTGTATTTATACATAGATATTCTTCTAGCTCAGAACTTGCCTCCCCATACAAAGTCTGCTGTCTGTACTGTAACATGGTTTACATATCTAGAACAGGTATTACCAGAGATCTAAGAGGCTGGTTTAGATGCTGATGACAGAATATCATATGTAACTGAGGACTACCAAAAAATTTGATTCATAACGGGGCTTGCCAAGCAAAAGTAGTGTGTATGCTTATCATCATACACAAGGACCACATAATAACACCTGGCACAAGACATTGCGGCACTCTAAAGCACAGTCCATAGGTTCATAGGTTCATAGGTAGGTACTAGGCTATCGGCCCTAGGGCCCATACAAGCCTAGCCAAAAAATGTACCCTGGCTTTTGCCATCCAAGAAAATTATTTTCCTGTGCTCCTGTCAAGCAGAGCCACAGAAGTGATCCCCGGGGTGAATTTCCCATTTCCCATCCAATCATCAAGATTTTTCTTGAAGAGTGCTAATGAGGAGCTCTATTTGACATAGATAGGTAATCTGTTCCAGAGTATGGGAAGTCTCTGGGACAGGAATCTATCCCTCTAGCATGTTCTGTTTATTGTGGTGGCAAGGTTTAGGTCCCTAGAGCATGTAGCTGGGAGGGATTGAGATTTCTTTAAGTGGAGCATGTCCAACAGCTCTGGGTTTGACATAGCTTTGTATGTTAGGCAGAGATCGCCCCTGAGTAGGCAATATGCGATGGAGTAAAGCTGTAGTTTTTTGAGACAGTCTGCATAGGGCATCTGTTTGAGGCCAGTAATCCTCTTTGTGAGGTATTTCTGTGGTCTTTCCAGTTGTTGTAGATGTCTTGTGAGGTACATACCAAAAGGGGCGTTGTACTCTATAATGGGTCTAATAAGTGATGAGTAGAGGGGAACAATTACCTCTTTTTTTCTGGATGAGAATCCTTTTGTGATGAGATGAGCCACGTAGAAGGATTTTCTGACCACTGAGGTGATGTGATTATCAAAGGAGAGGCTACTGTCCACCTGTGTCCCAAGGTCTCTTATCACATTTTCGGCATTAAGTAGACTACCAGCTATGTGGTAGTTCATGGGTACAGAGTTTTAACCAAAGGGGATGACAATACACTTTTTGGCATTGAGCTTCAGGCTATGGCTTTGACACTAGGTATCTGTCTCAGTGAGGCCCTTTTGTAGTTTTTCCACATCGTTAGGAGTTTTGATTATGGCTCCTAGTTTGCAGTCATCTGCAAACTTTGTTAGCCAAAGACCTTCTGTGTTGGCCTGCACTTCAGAGAAGTAGATACCAAACAGGAGAGGACCCAGGACTGAACCCTGTGGTACTCCACTTGTCACTGATCTGATGTCGGATTTGGAATCCGCTACATTCACAGTGTGGGTTCTGTCCGTGAGCCAGTTGGCAACCCATCTTGTGACATAGGGATTTATACCTAGTTTAGTGAGCTTATCTATAATTCCAGAGTGGGGGATGGTGTCGAAAGCCTTGGCGAGATCTAGATAAGCTGTGTGAACCATTTTACCCTCATCTATGGCTTTGGTGACTGCTTCAAAAAAGTCAATCAGGTTTAGGAGACATGATCTGCCTTTTCCAAATCCAAACTGAGTAGGGTCCAGAGTTTGGAGATTACCAATGTCTTTGTTTATGAGTTCCACAATGATACATTCCATGGCCTTGCAGACCAGGCTCGTCAGGCTAATGGGGCGGTAGTTCCCAGGGTCCGTCGTGGCTCCCCCTTTGTGGAGTGGGATAACCATCATGGTGCGCCATTCAGTGGGTACAAAGCCTGAGGTGAGGTTATGATTAAACATGGTACTTAGGTAGGGGCCAGTTCATTCTGTAGTTTGTGTAGAACGCAGCCTGGGATATTGTCAGGTCCCATGGATGCTGTGTTCTTGGCTTTGGAGAGTGTGTTTTTTACCTGAACAGCCGTGATTATAGGAACTTTGCATTCTTCCGGTATAGAGATGGGCCCTCTAGGGGGTGAGAGGGGTGTAAAGTTAGCACTGAACCTATCTGCTAGGATGTTGGCAATATCAGTTGGTTCTGTATATTTAGTGCCATTGTGCTGTAACTCAGAGAAGATCTGAGTATTCCCATTTAGATTCTTAACATAGCTACAGAATGATTTGTGGTTATCTTTAGAGTCAGTGGCAATTTTGTTTTCGTAACTAGCTTTGGAGGATTTTATGAGGGATCTCAGCTTCTTACTAAGGTTGACCAGGGACTTCCTCCAGTCATGGGATTTTACTCTTTTTTGCAACAGTTTCTTTCTTCTGTTGTAGAGTTTGTTTATGGCAGAGGTTTTTGGAGGATAACATCTTGGTTCTATTAGGGATGGCATGATCCATGCACTCGTGTAAGTGCTTATAAAGTGCATTTGTGTAGGATTCACCAGTCATACCTCTATTGTCCGTCTGCATGGGTGTCATGAAGTTTGCCACTTCTGTCTTAAGAAGTGTGAAGTTGGCTTTGGAGGAGTTTTTTATGATGGTTTCCCTAATTGGGGGTGGGGGTGGGATGTGGATGTCTAGGCTGATTAGCTTGTGGTCGGATCTGACCAACAAGGAATTGACCTCTGGTGTGGAACACCGGTTTCCCATGTTGGTAATGACCAGGTCTAGGCTATTGCTGCCCCTGGTGGGGGTGTGAATAAGTTGATCCAAGGCATTGGAATTTATGAATTCTAGAAAACGTTGAGCAAAAGAGTTGGTACATGAGTAGTTTTCCCAGTTAATGGTGGGGTAGTTGAAATTGCCCATTATTAGGTGTTGGGTTGTACCCTAATGCTTTCCAGTGTATCAAGAAATGAGGAGTGTGAATCCTGGGGCATGGTGAGGGGTCTGTAGCAAGCTACAGTTTGGATTGCTGTCTTGCCCAGAGTTAGTTGCACTTGGATAATCTCGGATGTATTATGCTGTGCAACTAGCCTGGAGGTGTGGATATCCTTAATGAATATGGACACGCCTCCACCTTTAGTGCTTCGTTCTGGGTTAGGTGGCTGAAAGGTGTGGTATGAATTGTAGCCTGGTAATGCAGGGGTGCTCTCTGGAGCTTTGAACCAGGTCTCTGTCACTGCACAGACGTCAATGTTCTCCATTTTAAGGAGTGCCTCGAGTGAGTGCATTTTGAGGTTTAGACTTCTAGCACTGAGTAGCATTACCCTCAGATTTTGCTTGTTTGTACCTGTTATGGTGGTGAATTTGTCATTTGAACCTTGCCTAAAAAAGGCACTATAGGGGTGGCAAGAGCCTTAGCCAATATCTGGAATTCTAAGGGCGACAGGTGCATGCCATCTCTGGCAAAGCATCGTGGTCTGTCGATCATGTCGTCCCAGGCAGACAAATACTGGTTCCCCTTAGAAAGACACCAGAAGCTTAGCCAATTGTTGAAGTCAATCATTTTGTCCTTGTACTGTGGTATCATTCTTGGTGATGGCAGGATGCTACTCAGGGTTAAGGTCATACCTGCCTGGGATACAAGATCAGAGAGCTCCTCCATGTCTCTTTTCATGTAGTCCAGGGAGGTACGTCTCAGGTCATTCACACCAACATGGACAATGACAGTGTCATATTTGTACTTATTGTGGAGTGACCTGAGTGCATATGTTATGTGGTGGATCCTGGCACCTGACAGGCAGCTGACAGTAACTTTCTCCTTGTTTAGTCTAGTGAGTGGAACATCAGTGTGCCTGACTATAGAGTCACCTATGACTAGAGTGTTGGGTACGTTGTTATGCCTTATGGGCTGTGGTTGAGTGGCACACTGAGTTTGTGGGCTATGTGTCATTTGGGTTGTGTTGGGGGGTGGAGTTTGCTTGTGTTTATGCTTTGGAGGTCCCTGATGCTTGGGCAGGTTTTTATTGAGAGCCTCCATGAATGTAGGTGTGTGTTTTGTGTTTATATGTGTGTGTTTTGGTGGTGTAGGTTTTGAGGGACTATGTGATGAGTGTGGTGTGGTGCAAGTGTTTACCTTCTCCTTTTGACTGTCTAGTCCAGTCTTGGGTGAAGAGAGCTTTGCTTCCAGTTTGGCTATATAAGTGCATCTTTCACAGGTTGTAGTGTTGGGTGGTAGGAGGAGAGGGTTGTCTGTGTACATGAGGCAATTGCTGCATTGCCCCATGATGCCCAGATTCATCAGGTAGACAGGAGAAATCACTGGGAGCTGACCCTTAGACATGCCTGGATAAGTAACCTTGGAAGTGTTGTCCCACAAAGCAAACATTTGTATCAGCTCTGGGCAGATGAGAGAGAGAAAAAATTGTTATCCAGTTGTTGATGGCCAATAATATATATAACTGGTAGAGTATATGTAAGTAATGAAATGTTCAAAAACTTTGAGTGTGCCTAAAATATGAAGAAGTGATAGACAAAGACTGAAAAAGACAAGATTTGGAGGAATAACCCATTTATGATTAACAGAAATAAAGGTGATATGTGCAGCCACTATCAGTACATGATAAAAGTACACTCAGAAGATTCAAAAAAGGTACTGCAGTATTTTTTCTCTCTCTCATCTGCCCAGAGCTGATACAGATGTTTGCTTTGTGGGACAACACTTCCAAGGTTACTTATCATAAATGACTAGAAGAAAGTTCCCAAGTAGCCCAGGCTGGTATGACCCTGAATCTGAGTAGCATCCTACCCTCACCAAGAATGATGCCACAGTATAAAGAAAAAATGATCAATTTCAACAATTGGCTAAGTTTCTGGTGTCATTCAAAGGGGATCCAGTATCTGTCCACCTGGGATGACATGCTTGACAAGCCACGTTGCTTCGCAAGAGATGTCTTGCAACTGTCACCCTTAGGCTTTCGAATACTGGCCAAGGCTCTTGCCGCCCCCATAGTGCCTTTTTTAGGCAAGGCTCAAAAGACAAACCCACCACCATAAATAGCACAAGTAACCAAAAACTGAGGGTAATGCTACTCAATGTCAGAAGTCTAAACTTCAAAATGCATGCACTCGAGGCACTCCTCAGTATGGAGAACATTGACATCTGTGCAGTAACAGAAACCTGATTTAAGGCTCCTGAGAGCACCCCAGCACTACTAGGCTATAACTCATACCATACCTTTCGGCCACAGAACCAGGAATGAAACACAAAAGGCGGGAGTGTATCCATATTCATCAAGGATACACACACCTCCAGGTTAGTGGCACAGCACAATGCATCAGAGATCATCTATGTGCAACTAACAATGGGCAAAACTGCAATCCAAATTGTAGCTTGCTACAGATCACCCACCATGGCCCAGGACCCACATTCCGCATTTCTGGAGACACTGGGAAATATGAAGGTCCTACCAAACACCTTAATACTGGGTGATTTCAATTACCCAAACATAAACTGGGAGAACTACTCAAGTACTAACTCTCTTGCCCAACGCTTCCTAGAATTTATAAACTCGAACGCCCTGGATCAACTGATCAACACCTCCACCAGAGGGAGCAACATACTGGACCTGGTCATCACCAACATGGGCGTCCGGTGTTCCACACCAGAGGTCAACCCCTCGCTGGTTAGATCAGACCATAGACTAATCAACTCTGGATATCCCAATCAAGGAAACCACCATGAAAAACTTTTCAAAAGCAAACTTCACATTACTTAAGACCGAGGTGGAAAGGTTCACAGCCCCCATGCTAAAGGACAATGCTGTCCACACTGCTGAAACCTTCACAAAGGCACTCTATGAGCATCTGCTGGAATGCATGGATCATGCTATCCCAAGTAAAACCAAGACTCACTCCTCCAAGACAAGGAAACCAGTCTGGTGGACCCCTGCCATAAACAAGCTATACAACAGAAGGAGGAAACTAGTACAGAAAAGAGTAAAATTCCAAGAAGGAAAGACATCCCTGATCAGTATCAGCAAGAAACTACAATCCCTCATTAAATCATCCAAGGCTAGTTTTGAAAGAAAAATTGCCAAGAACTCCAAAGATAACTACAAAGCGTTCTTTAGCTATGTCAAAAACCTAAGTGGAAACTCTCAGATCTGCTCTGAGTTAGTGCAGAATGGCACAAAATACACTGAACCGACTGATATTACAAACATTCTGGCAGACAGGTTTAGTGCAAACTTCACCCCCCTCTCACCCTCTAAAGGGCCCATGACCATACCAGAAGTATGTAGAGCCCCATCAATCACTGACACACAGGTTAAAACAGCCATATCCAAAGTGAAAAACACAGCTTCAGTGGGACCGGATGGGATCCCAGGCTGTGTCTTACAAGAGCAACAAAATGAACTAACCCCTCACCTAAACACACTGTTCAAACTCAGCCTGTCTACAGGCTACGTACCCACAGAGTGGCGCACAGCAACAGTTATCCCGCTCCACAAAGGTGGAGCCACAATGGACCCCAGGAACTATCGCCCTATAAGCCTGTCTAGCCTGGTCTGCAAGGCTATGGAATGCATCATCATGGAACTCATTAACAGAGACATTGGGAACCTCCAAACCTTGGACCCTACCCAGTTTGGTTTTGTTAAGGGCAGATCATGCCTCCTAAACCTGGTGGACTTCTTTGAGATGGTTACCAAGGCATTAGATGAGGGAAAGGAGGTCCAGACAGCCTACCTAGACCTCACAAACGCTTTCAACACCATTCTAGTATTATAGACAAGCTCACCAGCTTGAATATAAACCCCTATGTCACGAGGTGGGTTGCCAACTGGCTGATGGATAGAACCCCCATGGTGAGAGTTGCAGGCTCTACGTCCGACTCTAAACCAGTTACAAGTGGCGTCCCCCAGGGCTCAGTCCTGGGACCCCCTCCTGTTTGGTATATACTTCCCAGAGGTACAGACAAGCATAGGAGTACTATGGCTGACCAAGTTCACAGACGACTGTAAACTAAGGGCCATAATTGATTCTCTGGCTGATACAGACACCCTCCAGATGGGTCTCTCTGAGACGGATACCTGGTATCAAAATCATGGCCTCAAGCTAAATGCCAAAAAGTGCATAGTCATCCCCTTTGGAAAAAACAAACTACCTGCAAACTACCACATAGGTTTTAGTCCCCTAAATACAGAAAATGTAATAAGGGATCTGGGGACCCAAGTAGATAGTAATCTCTCCTTTGATAATCATATTGCCAAGGTGGTTAGAAAATCCTTCTATGTGGCCCACCTAGTCACAAAAGGGTTCGCATCTAGAACAAAAGAGGTTATTGTGCCTGTCTACTCATCACTCATTAGACCCATCATAGAATACAATGCCCCATTTGGGATGTACCTTACAAGACACCTGCAACAGCTGGTAAGGCCACAAAAGTACCTCACCAAGAGGATTACTGGCCTCAAACAGATGCCCTATGCAGCCCAACACAAGAAACTCCAGCTGTACTCGGTTGCATACCGCTTACTCAGAGGTGATCTCTGCCTGACATACAAGGCTATGTCCAACCCAGAATTGATGGACATGCTCCACCTAAAAAAAAAACAAATCCCAGAGAGCCACATGCTCTAGAGATATAAACCTCACCACAACGATAAATAGGACATGTTGGAGGGATAGATTCCTATCCCAGAGACTCCCCATGCTTTGGAACAGGATTCCAATATGTATCAGGCAGAGCCCCTCACTAACACTCTTCAAGAGAAACCTTGACGGGTGGATGGGAAACAGAAAATTTACCCCGGGGATCACTGCACTTGCTCTGCTGGACAGTGGTGCAGGGAACTAATGGCTCTGCTGGACAGAGGCAGAGGGAACTAATCTAAGGGTGTGGTGAAAGCCAACACATTCTGGCTAGGCTTATAAATGCCCTCGGGCAGATAGCCTAGTACTTACCTATGAACCTATTAACCTATGAACCTAAGTAAACTTTATTGTGGTTCCCTGTCAGGTCCTCACATGTACACACCAGCAGGGAGTACCAATAGGAAAAGAAGTGCATGCGAGGCAGTATAAGAATCAGGTTTATATCATAACATCGAAGTAGTAAAACATTGAATGTTATAATATCGAACCCAAAACAGTGAACGCTGAAAATAGCGAAGCTACAGAACATCAAATTCTTTCCTAGGGAAAGAATTCGGTGGGCTGTTTCTGCCGCTTTGCTATTTTCTCCACTGTGGTGCAAAGGTTACATACCGGGTTAAGGTAAGTGTGCGAATGAACTGGGTTAAGGTGAGTGTGGGAATGGGATAGTTAGGGACCTTAGGATTAGGGAGTGGGTTAGGTGAGTGTGTAATAGTTAAGGACCTTAGGGTTAGGGAGCGGGTAAGATGAGTGTGCAATAGTTAGGGACCTTAGGGTTAGGGAGTGGGTAAGGTGAGTGTGCAACAGTTAGAGACCTTAGGGTTAGGGAGCAGGTAAGGTGAATGTGCGATAGTTAGGGACCTTAGGGTTAGGGAGTGGGTAAGGTGAGTGTGCGGGAGTTACGGACTTTAAGGTTAGGGAGTGGGTAAGGTGAGTGTGCGATAGTTACAGACCTTAGGGTTAGGGTTTGGGTTAAGGTAAGTGGATAGATAGTAGTGTGTGTATGGCTTAGTGTAGGGTTAGAAGTAGGATTTTATAAATTTGCTGTTCTGAGCTTTCGATTATATCACATTTCGATATTCCAAGTTCGAGCTTATGGTGTTCGATATTTCGGGATTTTGATTATGTGATATATACCGTAAGAATCACGCCTACCCAGACTGCAATGTTGCTTTTGTTTTAGAGAGTACCACACAAAAGCAAATATGAAAAATAGATAAGTTAGAGTCCTTATCTTGTGTGCAAAGGAATTAATTCATGAAAGTTTGTGTATATTTTTTTCAGAAAAAGTAATGTTTTATATTTCATTGTTTCTATGTTTAACATTTATGATTACTAAAGGCAGCCACCACTGAATATAAAACAAGGTTTTTTGTTTTGTACTGAGTCAACAGTTTATGCACTCATATTACACTTTGAGCTACACTGAATTCCTAAGGAAAGAATAGTACTATTTTTGTAATGAAGTCTCAAAGATGGACTGGCATATGGTCTTTTATTTATATGTAGATTTTG
The DNA here is from genome assembly GCF_019279795.1 of Protopterus annectens. Classification (NCBI taxonomy): domain Eukaryota; kingdom Metazoa; phylum Chordata; order Ceratodontiformes; family Protopteridae; genus Protopterus; species Protopterus annectens. The sequence continues at coordinate 532,315,247 of NC_056732.1, read as the reverse complement.
TACTTTTTGTTCTCTCTCCTGTCACTCATGAACCTGTTCCTCTGTCTGTTGACCAATTCATTCATCATCACTGGGGTAAAGGCAACCACCAGGAGGGGTTATCATTCAGACAGCCATCAGAGGTGGTTCAAGGATTTTCTTATTTTAGACATGGCCCTAACTGTATGCACCAAGTGAGGCACCGGGGAAGAACACAAAATAAGCTGTTCATAAAGGATGCTCCTTCACATCCATAAGGGCATTCCCTCCAAGCAGCCCTGCCTTTCCCAATGTGCTGTGAGCAGTGGCTTTGCTGATATCCATCAAGGAAATCACATCTACCCTATGTCTTGCTAAGTTCAAGAAAAGCCTTCACACTCACTGGGAGAGATGAGTGGAGCCCTTTTGTTCTTTTCTACCATTATCCTCTAGTTCCAGGACCACTTCTCTATATTCTATATATCCTATATGTATATAGTCTTTGCAATTACAAATGAAGTCATCATCAGTTAAGGCAAAGCTTTCATTAAAAATATATTGTGACCAAAACTCTATGAGTCAAGAAAGACAATGAGCTACAGTCAGAATCAGGATTCAGCTGTACTAAAACCCCTAAAGGTAGAAGAGCAATTATAGGTACATCAGAGTACGCAGGAATAAATCTTTGACTGTTTGAGTATGACCTCTCAAAAGACACTGCAATACTGCTTCTTAGACATAGCTATGCAATACCATTTTTCTGTCACAGTCTGGCATGGTGATTCTGAAATCAGGAGTACATGACTTATGGATGCAGATCATATGCCTCGTCACATATTTTTCACCAGATAAATTATTTGTTTTTATTTGTTATATGTCATGGCTGAAATGCCATGGTTTCAAACAATTAGTGTGGTATCTTTAATTCATTTTTAACTTGAAAAAGCTCGGTATCTAGCCGAGCGAAAGCGCTTGTTTTATATCAATAAATTTTCTTGCAACGACCCACTTGGCACTCATTTACTCTGTGGATTATGTTGGTCAGATCCTGCTTTGAAGCTTGTTTTTCTTTCGTATCTTTAACTTTATTATTGAGCTGCACTGAAATAACGTAAGGCCAGACTATCAGTCTTAGTTATATTTTATAGACAGATATCACATTGCCACTATCGAAAAGTCTTGAAATAAAATATTGAAATTGGATTGACTACTGGCCTTTTATACATAGATACAAATTCCAGGGATTTGAAAGCCTTTCATTGTCACATTCTAACATTTTGCATTATACTTTTTTCCATTGAGAGTTGATAGGGATTCAGAATATACTCCTAGTGCTGACTATGTTTTCACTTACTTTTCATTACACCAGATGTAAGAATCCTATATACGTGACACGAAGAAATACTATTTTTCATTTATAACATGTCATGGCTCAAACACTATGGTTTTGCAACAGATGAAGTGATTGTGTCAAATTCTGTGCAAAGTGAAATTCATTAGGAGATAATATCCCTCTTAGCAGAATTTCCTAGCTGATCATCTTGTCACTTTTCAAAAGTTATTTGATGAAATATCAAAAACGAATTTGCATATGCCATTTTATATATACACACATGAACTTCAGCATGTCACAAGCATTCACTGTTAAACTGAAACATTTTGCATTTTACTCAGTTTATATGTTAAGTGATTAAGACTTCTTTGAAAGGATGCAGAATGTATTGCTGCCCAAAATATATCTTTACTGAGCCATTATTACATTAGAAGTACAAATACTACATGGTTTATAAAGAACATTTTTTATGGTTTAAATGTCAATGTTGGAATCAGTTACTCAGGTGGAATACAATTATCAAATTGTGTGCTGAGGTCCACTGTGGTCTCTAAGGTAGATTTGTAATCCTAGAAGCGTCTTATTTTCATTGTAATTCACTGAACATTTTTCAGAGATTCTTCAAACAGGAATTGACATATTAGGTTTTATTCATGGATCCTTAAGTCAGAGGTGCATATGCCTTACACTGTCTCAGTCTGATATTTAGCCCTAAAATATGAAAATATCATAATAATATCTTGACATAGTATAGTGATATTGTCATTTAACTTCATGGTCAAATTCAGGCCTAAATGATATACCAAAACTGGCAAATTGCAACATTTGTAAACAAACTGTCATTTAAAAACAAAATTGTGGGTTTCCTTTGTCTTCAAAGTAACAAATAATAAAAGACTATATGTAATACTCTTGTGACTTCAGATCTAAAAATAAGTATTTCTATATAAAAATAGTGTGGTTATTTGTTTTATATCTTATGGTATAAAATGATATAAAATTATTTTTTATTGAACTTCAAGTTGCAGCTGCCCCATTGCCTTTTAGGGTAGAAGATTATTATAAAGGTGTTTTATAGGTAAATATGTCAGTATGATTCTGAAAAGAATTTCATGAAAAATATTAAAGAATTTTTTTGGCCTAGTCCCGTCAATGATCATCAAGCCCAACTCTCCTTATCACCCTCAATCAGCTCATTCATTTCTTGGGGTTAGAACTGGAGCAAGAGCTAATCTAAACAGAATGGCAAGACATTCTCTGTGCATTGGGGCAGAGACTTTTCTGTAGGTTCTATTGTCCCTCTGTGCATACTCAAAGGTGTCCAAGGAGTTGTCATGTAATGAGCCTTTGTAAAGCACATCCATAGCTCCTTGTGTGACATGAGCAGATAACCCTCCTGAGGAACATATTTCTGTGACTAATCCATGTACATCTGATAGTACTGAATTGTGCTTTGATTCTTTCTGCGCAGCAGCTTTTATCATACTTAACTGTACAACAACCGCTGTGTAATACACATATATTAGAAACATGTTTTTGGCGCCTCAGATATTTCTTGCAGCAGTCACAACAATCCATCCGCACTACCATGTTGCTCTATTTTTTTTTGTATTCTTGTGTTCTCTTTGCCATGATCCAGTCAGATGCTGTTTGCTTCATTGTCTTATAATTTACATTGGAGTGAGAGAAGTTGCATTTGCCAAGGAGGTCGGTGTCCATGTAAAAAAATCTTTCTAATCCTATTTGAAAGTCTTTGTATAAGAAGCTAACATTTTATCTAGTATTAAATGTGATCTGAATTAAATTCATCATTCATTATAGAAAAGAAGCCCTAAACTTTCCCCTGTGTTTGTAGTTACACAAAATTGTCTTCGTTTAACTTTAATAATGATCATTTATTTTCATATTTTATTTTAAACATATGTGCATAACCAGACTTGATATATTATTATTATTATTATTATTATTATTATTATTATATTATATTATTTATGTGTTTAATACTGGACACATATACTTTTTCAGGGGCAATCAAAGAGAACTGCTTGGTTAAGTGACTGCACAGAGTCACTCAACAAGTAGATGGAGGCCAAAAGAACGAAACTGTGGACCACAGGAAGTAGATTATTAACTGCTCATAGCATTAATCCTTTGGACTAAGTTTTGTTATCAGACACAAGAGTTCACTAAAAAATATAACTGTGTAACAAACTATATAGGTTAAGACACAGACTGTGTTAACCAGGAATCTGATATTTTCAGCCTGTAGATCATTTTGGGACATCCAGTCTTAACAGCCAGTAATCTTAAGAGGGTAAAAGAGCATGCAGGTAAAGGGCTCATAAGAGTTTAACCTTATACACATTGTTTTTTTTAAACTCTCATCTGAGTAAAGCAGACACCATCAGCTTTGGTTTCAGGATAGGATAATGCTCAAGAGGTTACTTAATATTAACCAATAAATTAGTGCCATCACCTAGTTGCAGCTGTATTCCTCCACACAACACTTCCAGCAGTTGTTCTTTCAACTGAGCCTTTACAATACCTTTCCTCTTAATATTATCAAAGAACAAGCAATTTGTAAAGTGAGAAACAGTATGCCAAGCTGATGGGCAATTAACCACTATGGGGTACTGCTGCTAAGTCACAACTGAAAATAAATCACAATTATATAAGCAGATAAGTTCTGCATATGTACTGCATGACAAATCTATGAATTGTGCCAAGTGCCACAATGAACCATGTAAAGACTTGTTAACCTTAACCCTAATACTAACCCTATCCCTGTCCCGAACTCTAATCCCATAACTTTCCTTAAAAAAATGAAATTTTGCAAATGCTATTGCTAAACAAGACAGGCTCAGACACACACACAAACATTTGCACAAATGCACGCATGTACGTGCGCACACACACACACACACACACACACACACACACACACACACACACACACACACACACACACACACACACACACACACACACACACACACACACACACACACACACACACACACACACACACACACACACACACACACACACACACACACACACACACACACACACATTTTAAAACTCACTTATCTGTTATAAAAAAGACATTTGATAAACCTGATGTTTGGACAAATTACCCTGCAATTCATTCTGTCACACAAATGAATCCATAACAGAAGGAACTGCACGGCTGTTTGTCCAAATGTCCAGTTTATCAAATGTCTATTTTGTTGAGTAGATTTAATACTTCATTGAGTCCATCCATGTATCCACATCCTCTTTTTCCCATTTTTGCACATGGGGTTGGGGTATCACTTCAACAGTGACAATCATCCAAGGTTTATACCACTGGGTGACTAGCCCTGCTACAGGTGTTCTTCCACACCACACTCTCACACCTGTGGCTAATTTAGAGTGTCCAGTTTACCTACTGCATGTCTTTGGAATTTGGGAGGAAGCCAGACCACCTGGAAGAAACCAACATGAACAAAGGGAGGCCATGCAGACTCCGCAAAGAACATCTATATTGAGAATTGAACCACGGAACCTCTTAATGTGAGATGACAACACTCTGCTGCACCAGTGCCCCACTGTGCTACCCTGCACCACAGTGCTTTCTTCAAAAGCTAAATATGAGACTAAAATAGCCTCCCAAGCAAAGGATAACCACAAATCATTTTTAGCTACGTCTGAAATTTTATGGGAAACACTCAACAATGTGCTGAGTTAGCTGTAGATGGCACTAACTATACTCAGCCAGAAGAAATCGCAAACTTGCTGGTCAATGAATTCAGCTCAGATTTCACCCACTCATCACCTCCGGTCACCGCCCCTCCTCCTTGAAATAACCCCTACCAGTTCTTTGCCTGCTTTCACAAAAGAACAGGTCAACACTGCACTCTTTAAGGCTACAAACACAGCATCAGTGGGCCCTGATGGAATCCCGGGGTGCCTATTAAATAACTTGAAACACGACCTAGTAGACCCAGTCTGATCTATATTTAACCACAGTCTCCAGACAGGCTTTGTCCCAGTATACTGGAGGACAGCAATCCCTCTGAACAAAGGGAGACCATCAACAGACCCAGGAAACTACTGACCCATATGTCTGACTTGTGTCATATGCAAGGCTGTGGAAAGGGTAATCATAGACATGATTAACAATGACATAGAACATTTCCAGACTCAAGACCCAACCCATTTCAGCTTCATCAAGGGCAGGCCCTGTCTGCTGAATCTGGTGGACTTCTTTGGGATGGTCCCCAAGGCCATGGATGCAGGTAAGTCAGTGCATACTGCCTACCTTGACCTGGCAAAGGCATCTGACACAATAGCCCACTCTGGTAGTATAGGTAAACTCGCAAAATTGGAGATAAACCTCTACAGCAACAGATGGATAGCCAAATGGCTCATAGACAGGACACATATTGTTACAGTGGGGGAATCCACATTCAGCAAGAGATCAGTCACCAGTGGAGTACCACAGGGCTCAGTGCTGGGACCCTCCTGTTTATGATTTACCTCTTAGATGTGAAAGCAAATGTAGATGGCCTTTTACTGTCCAAATTTCCTGACAACTGCAAGTTGGTGGCAATCAGTGACTGCTCGAATGATGCTGATATCCTACAGAATGGTCTGACAGACTAATGATTGGTGTCAAAGCCATGGCCTCAAACTAAATGTGAAGAAGTATATAACAATACCCCCTTAGGAAATCAAATACACCTGCAAATTTCTACACTGATAGCACCCTCCTGATAGTGGACCCAGTAGTGAGAGATCTGGGTATTCAGACAGATATCAACCTGAACTTTGACCACCATGTGTCCATGGTGGTGAAGAAATTTTTCTATGTGTCTCGTCTCATAAGTAAGGGCATTGCATCCAGCTCTAAGGATGTCATAGTACCACTGTACTTGTCTCTCATCAGACCAATAATTGAGTACAATGCACCCTTTGGCACGTACCTTCCAGACACTGCAACAGCTGGAGCATTCTCAGAGGTTTCTCACCAAAAAAATACAGGGTATAACCAACATGTCATATGTGGAATGATTAAAAGATCTATCACTGTATTCAGTTTCCTATTGATTACCGAGGGGTGATCTGTGCCTGACCTACAAGGCAATCTCTGACCCAGTCCTGATAGAAATGTTGCATATTTGCAAAGCTAGCCCACTCCAAAGACCTAAACCTGATCTCTGACATGAACAGACCTTGCTGGAGAGAAATATGTGTATCCGAGAGATTTCCCCTCCTCTGGATTAGGCTCCCTATTCATGTGAAGCAGATGTCTTCCCTGACCATCTTCAAGTGCAATCTGGATCAATCGATGGGAAATCACAAATTCACTCCTGGGGAGGGGTGCCCATGTCTCTTATAGACAAAGGCAGTCTGTAAAAAATGTCAAAATCCCACTTGCTGACCCTTGTTATCTTCCTCTAGAAAATTGAAAATTAGGTAAATCTGGGTAAAACTAGCTAGGCTTGTAAGGACCCTTCAGCCCTTAGCCTAGCAATCTCTTATGAACCTATATGTTTTTCAATGCAGCTGTTTTGGTGAAGTGAATGTTGCGGCCCTCTCATTTGGGTCAGTTTGCAGAGAATTTTTGGAAATTTAACATAGGTTATTTACAACCAGAAGTAAGTTGGCAATGGAGAAGTCCATAAAGACAGTCTCATTTGGTGGTGGAGTGGTACCACTATGCCTGACAGAGAAGATAACCGATCTGTGGTCAGATTTAACCAGAAACAAGGAGAGCATAATAGTGTCTAAGTTGGGAAGGACCCCACTAAGGGTATTACAGCCTCTAGTGGGTTTGGGGTTTGGTGTTAATGAAGACTAGGGAATACTGAGCATGTCTGTTTTTAGAGGTGTAAATGTGCTGCTCTTTGAGGGACATTGATGGATATCATTATCCAACAATGATGTAATAGCTGGATTTGTTAAGGGCGATACTGATATCCAGTAGATCCAGGTTAGTGCCGTAGGTATTTAGACATTCAGTGGTGGTGTTTCTGACAAAGTCACATATTTTCCAACAGTTAACTAAGGAAATGAAGGCGTGATAATTACTAAACCCTCACCAGAAACAAATTCACAGACAGCATATGCCATAAAATTCAGTAGTTTGATATAAACCACAAAGCTTTCAGATAAAATAATCCTTCATCAGTGTAAATGCATTTAAAAAACAAACACTTCATTAAGCATTGTTTTCAAACAGCCACAAGACACAACTAACCTATCATGACAGCCTCTTAATTACACTACTAATTACTTTAAAAACAGTGTATCTATTTCCAAACAAAAATATAGTGTAAGGACATTTCATTTTAAATATGATTGCTATATTTTAGCACAGGTTTTATGTTTACAGTGCCATTAATTCCGGGCAGATTATTAACTTGTAGCCTGATAATCCATTTATATTCACTCAGTTCCAGCTTGTTATCCAGATCAGCACCTCTGGAGCTTAGAGAAACTACCTCAATCACTCTAAACTTAAAGTCATGCTCAGAGCCACTATTCAACACATGTTTTACTAATGCATTAGACTGAATGCCTCTACCCATCTCAGAATGATGCTCAATAATTCGTTCCTTTAATTTTCTCCTAGACTTACCAAAATAAAAACTTTTACATTTCTTCCATGTAGCAAGATAAACAATATTTGTTGTATTGCATGTCGCTGAGCATTTAAAAGTATATTCCCTTCCTGTTCTAGGATTTATAAAACTATTCTCTGGGAATATAGTATCACAGCAACAGCAGTTATAACAAGGGAAAGTTCCATATTTTCTAATGAAATTTCTTCTAACATCAAACTTCATATCTTTATAACATAAATGATTTTTTAAACTCGAGCAGTTTCAGTAAGCAAAGCTCGGTCATTCACCAATAAAGCATCTGAGCTCAGGCATAGCTTTTAAAATGCCCCAATTATTCACTATTATATTTTTAACCAACCTAGAGAGCATATTATAGGTAGCTAAATAGCGCATAGTTTTCTGTTCATCGTTATTATGATGACTCATACTATGTAAATTTTCCTGAAAGAAATAAGGTTTTGTAGTATGATTCCTTTCTTGTAATGTCTCATCGCTAGTTTTTGTAAGAAATCATAATGATATCCCCTTTGGCTAAACTCTATGGACATTTCATGCTGGCTCGTGAGTATTGACTCTTCACAATGCTTTTAAATGTATGCTTAGCATGCATACTATGATTATGCAAACATTTATTTGCCTGGACATCTTTTCTATGTATGCTTGTATTAATTGCCACACTATCAAAATTTATGTTATCATCAAAATAATTAATCTCACTTGCTGAACAATTCATTTTAAAATTTAAGAATTCTGTTGAATTTGAAAGAATTCTCTGAATTCATTAAGTTGCTCAGAATTACCTTCGCAAATAAAAAAACACATCGTTCAGAAATCTTTTGAAGAACAAAATCTTACTTATAAAGTATTCTGATCCATTATAAACATATTGCTCTTATTTACTCGGCGTAAGGTTGGCATATGTGTTGGTGATGGGAGTACCCATCGCTATCCCAGCTATTTAGTGGTATGACTGGTCATTAAAAATAAATATATTATTCTCGAAAACTAGCTCCAAAAGCACACAATTTGTTTCCATTTCTCTATTTGGCAGCAGTTTATACTGACCTAGTAACTCTCTAATAGTATCAATTCCATACTGATTTGGAATCACAGTAAACAATGATGTAATGCCCAGAGTTACAAAATAAAACTTACTAGATGTGTTATTTTTATACCATTCATGAAGTTGTATCCAAAAATGACCAGTATCCTTGATGTAACTTTTCATATAAGTAAGAAACGTATTCAGTACATTCTGAAGATATAAAGAGATAGGCTCCATCACCCATCCCCAGCCTGAGAGAATAGGTCTCATAGGTGGATGGGATAAGGATTTGTTTACTTTCGGGAGCCCATAAAATGCTTTAATCACTGGACATGGTATATTAAAATAATTAAGTAACTCTATAGAAATGTCATTCATTGTCTGCGATTCATAGATACATATATTAATATTACTAATACACTTCTTAACATCCAAGAGTGAACCTTTCTTAAAAGTAGTCTCATTTTTTAGAAAATCATTCATTTTTGACAAATAAGTCATCTCTATTCATAACTACTATTGATCCACCCTTGTCTGCTTGCTTTATTATAACATCATTATTATTTTTTTAATTAATTAAAGCTTCCTGTTCACCTTTATAATTTAACTAAAGGTGAACAGGAAGCTTTAATTAATTTACAATATAACTGCCTTTTAATAGGAAAAGGCAGGACATTGATAGGAATCAGCTACCTTTGGGAGCAATAGCCACTACACCTGGTAAGAGTTGATTCCTGACCTCTAGACTAAGAAAGGATTTGGCATAGAACTGTCAATAGGGTTATGTGCTTGAAAAAGATAAACTTTGTGTGGTGCCACTGATAAACTTTAGTGTTACTACAGAAGAAGAAGAAACTATGGGGTAAAGCTGAGGGAAAATGGCTGGTATTTGTAAGTTTTGTTTTACTATAAACTCTGTGTGAAAAATAATCTAAGAACACTGTTGGAAAAGACTTATGTTTGTAAATGTTTTTGTCTTACAAATTCTGTGAGTGATAAGAAACCATGAGCCATGATGGAAAAGAATTAAAATGTTATTTTCTGTCAGCCCATGGTTTGCATCAAGGAAGTATTTTCCCTGTCCCTGCAAATAAACCTCATCTTAAGGAAAGAAACAGGTGATACTGACTGCTCTGTGCAATATTGGTAGCTGCAGCAGGCATAACAGTATTTTTATAAACACAATTTCTACCTGCTTAACATCTGCTTTTTCTCAGATATTTTCCTTTCTCTACCACAAACACAAGCTCACTATAAATAACAATTACTGACTGACTACTTAGCAAAAGGTAAATCACTAGAGTGAATGCCACCATTTGAAGTGGTTGAATCATATGCTGTGTTGCCCAAAAAATGTACTAATACAACAATGGAGCTGTTAAACGCTTGTGACCATACAAGAATTTACTCTTAAGACCACATAACATCAAAAAAGGGAAAAGCTGAAGAATTGTTAAAACCTGCGTGCCTAACCTTTTGATCCAATAATGTATTCTGGGAGCAAATCTTCATGGTAGTGACAATCGGTTTGCTTTGCAACTGTTTTCTGTTGAAGTCACAAAATGTTTGCATACTATGCTGTCACTGCTAAATTTTGTGAAATGTGAGAACATTCTTGAGGTCTTAGTAAATTTCAAAGATTTAAAGAGAGCAACAACAGTTCTTTGGATGGACGTGCAGCCAAGTCATCACCTATTTTGCCAACAACAACAATTCTCACTAGTGAACCAGACTTACATCCTTTGGAATGTCCAAGAGTTTGTGTATCTCTGAATAAACTATAAAGGAAGATTATATGGAGGCCTACCTATTGCAATTCCAAAGGTTTATGGCACATGAAAAGTGGCCCCAAGCACAGCAGGCCAGAAGTTTGGTACCCCATTTTACCTGGGACGTGCTGTAGGCATATATGGACTTGGAAGATGCTGATGTCTAATACTACCAGAAATTGAAATTGGATGTTTTGGCAAAGACTGGGGCTTTACCTGAGGCACATTCCTTTACATCTTACAACTGGGCATTCAGTATAGACAGATAAGTGAGGTCATAAATGGCTGACAATGCTTATTTTCAAAATGTGTCTAGAACCTCATATAAATTACAATGACAATTTTATAAATCTAGGTTGTAGATAACTTTAAAAGGGTAACTTAATAAAACTGGTGTTCCAGAATGACCCAAAGTCTGAACAGCTAATTGTTTTAGTAGATCAGCTGATGTTAACTCAGACTGCAACTCCCAAATCTGACTTGCATTCATCAATGTTTAATAATAAGTCTTTACCTAAATATGCCTTTCTTTGCAAAAAAGTTACCATCTGCGTTTGTTTGTTATAAATGTTCTGGAAAAGGGGCACATAGACAAGTACTGCATAATTAGTGACAAATATCTTGCACCTGCAAAAACTATTAATACTAGTTAAAAATATGCCTGAAAGCATGCCCATGGAATGCGATAATGCTAAACTTTTAATTACTGGAAGTGTAGAATCTGCTTTTTGTTGATTGCTGTTTGTAAGCTTGCCAAATGTAATATTGTATTAAAGAAAGAGAATACAAGGATTGTTGTATTGAGGGAACATCATTACCTTAGCAAGAACACAATATGTTTGCAAATATAAAACATCTAGTATCAAAAAATTTAAGTGATATGTGTACCTGAAGACAAAAAAGAATATGCTATAACACAGGCCAAGATACAGACTCTGTCAGGAACAGTGTTATATCAAGTAGCTCTAGTGTTAACTGGCTAAGACTTTCTGCAGTTTAAAAAACTATGCAAAGAATAGACGAAAGGTTCAATCAGATATATTGCCAGAATTATACAGTCCCAGTAAAGAAAACTGTGTAGAGAGAAAGTTCAGATCTGCTTTATCTGCTGAAGTCTTAAGTGCTCATAGACCAGTCTCTCACAGTCAGGAACTTTTTTGTGTGTATGTTGACATGGGATGCTGGTCATACTTGAGTTTGACTATGCGTCTGAGTATGGTGCGGCAGCTGTAGGTAAAGAAGGGAGCTGGTGACTGATCATGTAGTCGAGTTTGAGAGAAACTGTGGGGAGGGATTAGGAGTTTAGCTGTTAGGTTTAGGGCTACCTCAGGAATTTAGGCTTATAATTAGAAACCTGAGTTTGTGATTAAGTCTAAGCAGTCATTGGAAAATTTTAGGTTTAGGAGACAGGAGGGGAATTTAGGTTTGAGTAATTTGTTTATGAATTCAGGTTTAGGAAACCATATAAGAATGTAGGTATATGGAGCAGGAGGGAAGTTTAGAGTTAGGTAGATAGGGAATTTATATTTAGGGAGCATGATGAGAGTTTAGAGCTAGAAAGTGATTGGGGGATTAGGGCTAGGGAACATGAGGGGGATTTAGGTTTAGGGAACATGAGGGAGATTTAGGTTTAGGGAACATGAGGCAGATTTAGGTTTAGGGAACATGAGGGAGATTTAGGTTTAGGGAGCATGAAGGAGATTTAGATTTAAGGAACATGAGGGAGATTTAGATTTAGGGAAGATGAGGGAGATTTAGGTTTAGGGAGCATGAGGGAGATTTAGGTTTAGGGAGCATGAGGGAGATTTAGGTTTAGGGAATTTAAGGGAGATTTATATTTAGAGAGCATGAGGGAGATTTAGGTTTAAGGAACATGAAGGAAATTTAGATTTAGGGAACATAAGGTAGATTTACGTTTAAGGAACATGAAGGAAATTTAGGTTTAGGCAACATAAGGTAGATTTAGGTTTAAGGAACACGAGGGAGATTTAGGTTTAGGGAACATGGGCAGATTTAGGTTTAAAGAACATGAAGGAAATTTAGGTTTAGGGAATATAAGAGAGATTTAAGTTTAGAGAACATAAGGAAGATTTAAGTTTAGGGAATATGAGGGGAGTTTAGGGTTAGGGAGTGATCAGGGAATTTAATTTTAGTGATTGACTGTTAATTTATGGTGTAGGGACTGTAAGAGAGTTTTATGGTTTGGATTATGGAGCAAGAATTTAGGCTTTTACTGTAAAAAGCCATTTGCTACATTTGTACCAATCGGATTTCTACAGCAGCCAAATTCATGCCCCTCTGCTCTTCAAGTGAAGAGAAAACAAAAGAGTATTCCTTTCTGTTCCTGTATTTCAGTACAATGCAGGAACTCATTAGTGGAGGGAGTGTAGATCTGCTGTATTGGATGTAGTAAGCCAGTTGGTATAAATTTAGCAATCAGCTTGCTGTAAGCTGAAATCCTTTTTTTCTCTTGAAGAGCTGAGGAGGTGAGGCACTATCTTGCAAGAAGGCACTGGGCACTAGATGAGTCTCCTATGGCTCTGATTCAAAATATATGTAATGGAAGCTTATAGAAATGGATATGAGAAACTGGTATCGATTACTTCCATATTTCCCCTTTGCTTTAAGAGACGCACACCAAGTCCGAAATGAATTTACAATGTTTGACCTGCTGTATTTATGCATTACCAAGGTAGTACATATAGCAAAATAAACATACCAGAAAGAAAGTATGATAAAGTATTTTTCAAACATGCAGGACAGGTTACGAAACATAATGCAAATAGTAGGAGAAAACATCGATAGGTCCCAAGAGAGACAACCAAGAGCATATTATGCATATGCTTGTTTTACAGAATTCAAACCAAGTAATAAAGCATTTGTGTTAATACCTAGTGCTGAAAAATAAGTTCCTTGCAAAGTGTTAAGGACATTTTGAAATTTTAGAGAAAGTAAGAGAAGTGAATTCTAATGTAAGACAGCCAAGAACAATGAAAGTAGACCAGTTACATCACAAATGTTCCAAAATCTTAGAAAAAATGTTGCTTCTGTACTGTAATAATTATATTTTATGAAGAAGTTACGGATTCTGCAACATGTCCTAATGTCATAACTGGAGAATTGTCATGATGCCAGAAACAAAACATGAAGGAATATGCACTCATGAATAATGACATATCCTCAGAATTGGCTAATAGAACCAATGCAACCCAGCACAACATAGAAAGCGTGCCTTGTGAAAACATTGGCCAGATTCAATAATGCCTACACCAAGTGTACACTATTCTGAGTGAGGAGTCAACACAGACATAATGCACACCTTCTTCTTCCTAATTTTAGTTTTCCTACTGATATTCTTTTAGCTTTAAATATTCACAGGGATTCATAAAGGTTACCACAAAGTATAGACTACATGTACACTTAGTGTGATCTTTCTGAGTGACTAGACAGCACAAAAAATCTGATAAGAATTTTATTGAATACATATTGTATACACTTAGTGTAGGCTTTATTGAATCTGGCCCATAGTTTTAAAACTATACTGACCCAAATCCTAATGTTATGATGACTAAGCTGTGGAATGGACCGAGGAAACACACCTCTGTAATACAGATAAGGTTATCCTTTAATAGGAAAAGACAAGACGTTAGTAGGAATCAGGTGCATTTGCTAGTTATAGCTGCTACACCTGCTAAGAATACTTTCCTGGCCTCTAGACTTAGGATTTAGCAGAAGAATCTCAAGAGGATTATATGCCTAAGAAGGCTGAAGACCGATAGGTTCCCCTGACATGCATGGCTTTAACTATTGCCTTGCAGAGAAGAAGAAAGGGTAAACAGCTTATTGAAAAGATCTGAGAGCTCTAAACCTTGTTTAGCTACATCCCCTGTGTCAGGCAGATGATGTCTAGTTTGAAGGAATCCAAGAGCCCTGATAGGAATCACCTGGATTTTATTTTCTGTTACCTCAGTTTTGAGGTAAGGATGCCGGTTCTGTTTTTTTTTTTTTCATTGCCCCAGTAAATAAAATTTATGCTTATCTTAAAGACAGAAACTAGTGCTACAGACTATTTTTTAAGAACGTATGTCTAGATTTATAGCTGTAGAAATAGCAATATCATTATCTATCCACCTGTCTACATTCACTGCGGTGACCTTATTCCCTACAAGGTGCAAATTAACAGCTCACATTTTCCACCTTGTATTACTTTCAGTTAACTGCATAAAACACATGTATTTTCAGTCTTTCCTTTTCGCAGAACACACAAAGCCAGACTTCACAAACAAAATTTATGACTTTAGTGAAGTAAACGTATGACATCCATATATGGTTTCATTAAGTCTTTGAAGTGCTTTTAGATAAATAATTCTCCTACTTAACTAACACAAGTTAAATATCTCACTAAAGTTCAATAATTCACAATTAGCTTCAGTTGCACTTACAACAAGTGACAGGCTTTCCTGGTCTGTCTCTGGCCTTGCTTTAGGCTATCTTCATTCTGACCCCCCACCCCCAGTCTCATTGGTCTTGGAAAGGTCCTTGCCTGGGTATCCGAGTGTTGCTTGTATAGCTCCTATGGACCAGACCCCCCCACCAGCATCCCTCTGTAATCACTCTGCATTGAGAAGCAAATGTGTCTCCTTCTTCTAGTCTCCATTCTCTTCTTACAGAAGTACTACTCCTCCCAGGGTGACTTTGGTTCCTTGTCTCCACCTAAAGGCGGTATACTTTGCATGAATGTATGGGCTTTTTTACTGAGTGACAAGTCTTCCAACTCCACTATTTCATAGCTCATGTATGTATTTGTAATTAAACAAGTACCATATTCATTTAGAAGAAGTTTGTGAGGATGTAAAAAACTAAATGCTCCTATCAATGAATGCTCATTTGTGTGAATATAATGTGGTTAAATTAAATTGAAGGCAAGTAGGAATATGTAGGAAAATTAATGTTTAACTGAGTAAGGGTTAAGGAGGGGGATAGATTTTGTGTTTTGCTGTGGTAGTGTTACATGTGCAGTGTGCGTGTCTGTGTGCCTTGTTTAGTGGTACTGTTAGGGAAAGGCTTTTTAGTATCATAATGTTCAAGACTGTGGTTAGGAGCAGGGTAGGTTTAGAGTTAGATCTACACTGTTAAATAAAACACATATGCTACCTCTCCTTCCAGTATTGTAGGTTGGTTCACATTTAAGTAACATCCACGCTTTTTTGCACAAATGCGCTGCTTTGCACAGTTATATATATTTGCTGATATTGGTATTTATATTATTGTCTATTTCAAAAGAAACAGAAAAAACACTCAGAGCTGAATAAAAACGAAAACGGCAGTTCACAGACTCTACTGGCAGCAAGTTTAGATAAAAGACAAGCCCACGATGCTGGAAAATCACACATATCCTTTATTCTTTGAAGTAAAATATCCTGTTAGCGTTTTCATTTAAACAATGTTAAACTTCATCAGACCCTGGTCTAACATGCACACACACGCATATGTGTATATATATATATATATATATATATATATATATATATAGATTCACTTTATAACCTCTAAATGCTGAAATATCGAATTTCAGTATCTCGAGACTATAAAACCGAATCCATAAAACACCGACAAACAAAAACCACGAAACCACATAACCGAAAACACCGCACACACTACACTAAACATACAACACAACACCCACATCACAACATAAACAAAAAAACAACACACATACACAACTCACACACACATAAGCAGGGGGGCAAGCCCCTCTGCATCCCTCCTACTTATATATGCTAACTCCGAGATCGCACAAACACAACACAAAAGCTCACTCACACATGCACATTCTCCAATCCATTACACACACTCTAACTCCCACTCAAAACCCTTACAAAACACTCACTTACCTGACATAACACCTACATCCACACACGGCACCGCGCACCAACAAAACACAAACCCGGACATTACGTAGCGCAACTTCATAACCGCGAATTCGACATATATTCGAGATACATGAAATTCACGATTATGAACGTTCGTTATTTGTAACATTCGACTTTATAGCTTCGAGATACTGAAATTCGACATTTCAGTATTTCGATGTTATAAAGTGAACCTATATATATATATATATATATATATATATATATATATATATATATATATATATATATATATATATGTATATATATATATATATATATATATATATATATATATATATATATATATATATATATATCTACACACACACACACACACACACACACACACACACACACACACACACACACACACACACACATTATTCACATGCAGTTTTCCTGATTGGTCTTTAGCATTACCTTTGAGCATGAATTGCAAGAAGCCTGCATGTGGTTGCTTTAGTAGCAAAGCTATGGTACAAATTGTGCAACGTGTATATGAATCCTGACTTATGCACACATCTTTTTGCACTAAATCAAGCACTTTTTTTCTGAAAGGCTAAATGTCATTGTTTCTTTTTCCACCTGATTTGATATATCTAATTGCAGACTCTGCATATCCCACTCATAAGCTTAGGAAATTTTAAGGTGTGGTGAATATAAGATTTTTGTTCACGTTACCAGTCATTTGCTTTGTTTCTGTTAAAGTAAGTCATATAACACATACAGGTATTTTACTTTTGAATAATCATTATATTTACTTGTGAAGTATCAAAGTGGAGGTTCTTTTCAGTCTGTGTATGCAACCTATTGAATACTGTAGCCTGTGAAATGTAATGCAATAATTGTTTTTAATTTAGTTTACTTTCAATAATCTTTGGCTGGGATTTACAGACATTGGTGCAGCAGTGCAACTACTAATGTGTTGAGCTGAACCCTGCACCTTTCTGGGATTCATAGTCATTTATGTTCTCTCTGGGGTAAAATTTAATTAACAAGGCAGTTGTATGACAATGAATCAGTCAACTGAAAAATTCTGCATTACTCAGTTGAGAGTTTAGTAGCTGTGTCCTGCAGACCACAAAGTGCATAGCCTCTCCCACAGGAACAGATAGACAGATATGCACACACACACACACACACACACACACACACACACACACACACACACACACACACACACACACACACACACACACACACAAAAGCAAAAACCGCAGAATATGCCCACTTATGGAATGACAACTAATTTGACAGCTGTCAAATTAGCTTATGTAAGCTGTGATTTGATCCTTACTTTATAAGCTGTCATAGTAGCTGCCAAAGGAAGGGTTGGGCTTAGTCAGAATTGTATCAGTGAGTATCATATAGCAGTGTATACCAAATCAAGGGGAGAATTTCACTCAAAGGTCTTCTAAACTGGACCTCTAAAAGTTCCATTACATATGTATCAAAAACTGACTGCTGAGTTTCTTAACTACTTAGAATTCCAATGTTTACGGATTAAGAACAGCTTTATAATTAATGTATAAAAGGGCCAAGGGTTCAGAGATCTATTGTTACCTCTTTCCAGCTTTACATTTTATGTTGTTCAGTTTAGCTGCTTCTCAGTAATGCTATTTTTTTCCTCCAAAATCCTACAAGACATGGTTGCTGAGGAGTTTAGATGAGCAGACAATAATTCTGTAACATAAGGGGCTTCTATGCTTTAATTATAAAGTGTTCTCTTTATAGGAAATTCTTACCTGCAGATGAAAGTCTGGATAAAAAGTATTTTCAGTGTGCCTCAAACGGTCAAACTAAGATTATTATTTTCGATTCATTTCAACTTTTTGAAAATAATGAGCTAATAATGGTGTCAGATGGGAGAAAACTTAATTTCCTGATGTCACATGCTGGTGGCAAAAAGAAAAACTCAGTTGCACTTCATGTATTCATTTACTGTCAATCATATCTACCTACTACAAAAAAATGATTAACTGTGATGAACTTGGCACTAGGCATTGAAGTAAAGGTGAAGAAAACCACTTGTCTCCTTGTTATTAATGTTTGTAATGGTCACCACAGGGCTGTGCATCTACCTGAGTAGAGTAATTTGAATTGTTAATTACCTGGACAGTGATATATGTTTAGGAGCGAAAGGGAGTGAATATCATGAATTGCTCAGCTAGCCTGCAGTTCATGGAAAGGAATTCATACAAACATTTAATCAGTCAGTTCAAGAAGCATTAATTAATGAGATGCTTCCATGAGATCATCCCTGTCACTAGGAAGGAATTATTCTTCATGGCCTAAATTACATCATCTTAATTAGTCCCTCTTCAAGTAATTCACTCCTTTGCAAGACCTTAGGCTGGGTAATTTTATTAGCAGTAATTGTTATTCCAGCTAATTGACTGTACAATAAAACTGCCTGTATTTTGCATCATTATATCTCATTCTAAGGAACCTTCTATTTCTGTATTTCATAACCCTAGTAAAGTTTTTATTTTCAGTGTAGACATCTTCCATTCCATAGTACTGAGGCTGAACTCTTTCCTATCTTACCTTTTGATCTGCATACTTCTGAAATTTGAATTGCAGTCCTGCATTAAACATTATAGGTTAGCTCCAGCTGGATAGTAGAATGCTTGAACTCAGAGAATGAAAGATATATTGGTCATGCAGTTTATGACTGTATTAATAATTTAAACCAAATAATGCACTTAGACAGATGCTCATCACTAAAACCGACTTTGCAAATATCCTTGGACCTATTTATTTACCTCATTGCTTGACTATAGCTTATCTGGGGCTAGGCAAGCAATGCTGTCTTTGCAGAATCTGTGTAAAAATATTTTGAACAGTTTTTCTATGTTAAACATTATGCAAGTAATAGACCTACTGATGTTCATCAGGATCTGAATAAAACTTTATTTCCCCACTAGTACATTAAGGTTCTAACTTCATAGATTCATGACTTTACATTTACTACGGTGTCTTTCTTGCTAGGTATTAGTGGTAAACATTAATAAATAAATATTTTCTTTATCATCTAAAAGGATGTGAGACATATTAAAAATATTAGGTATCTGTCCCTCTCCGAATAAAAAAGGAAGGAGAATTCACACAGGCATGCATGCAGCAGTTAATGTTGCTGCATTATAGCTTTTGCTTTTTTTTGGTGCCTTTCCAGATTGGGGTGACTGTGTGCCCTTCCTGTGTCCATGTGGATTTTTGCCAGGATTTCCAGTTTTATCCTGCATTCTAATGACATGCTGAAAGCTGCGTGTCTCAATTGCTTATAGATGTGCATGCAATGTATGTGCATGCATGTGTGTTGTCTGTGTGTGTGCATTTCTGTGTGTGTGTGTGTGTATGTGTGTGTGTGTGTGTGTGTGTGTGTGTGTGTGTGTGTGTGTGTGTGTGTGTGTGTGTGTGTGTGTGTGTGTGTGTGTGTGTGCGCGTGCACGTGTGTGCGTGTGCGTGCGTGCACATGCGTGTGTGTATGGGTGTGTGTGTGAGTGTGTGTGTGTGCACATGCATATGCATGCATGTGTCTTGTGATTCAGTGGCATTTATGCATCCTTTGAGGGACTGGCATCCTATTGGAACTGATTCACTCCTTATGCATATCACTTGAAATGATAAAGTATAGCTCCCTGAAACTCTCAATAGGTATCTGTGACTGAATGAATAAGTGAAAGAAGAAACAAAACGTTCTTTCCGAAAAGTGGCTAATCTATTTAAAAATGTGGTTACGTCTTGTCACTTTTCAATTCATGCATGTGTTATTCAAGCAATCTAGTTTGCAGATGTGGTTGTCATTGTAAAAATATGGCTTCATGTTTTTTTTTTGGAGATCATTTAGGTGTCTGTTACTTAGTTGGCAGATCATATGAACTGGTGTGACATTATCAAACAAATGCTATTATAAATGCAGAAAATGGATGCTTTAATAGTATATAATAAATACTATTATTTCATGAGGAGTTGTTGCCAACCAAGACACTGTTCAGAAGTTACCATGCCAGCATGTGTTTGGAAAGGTAGATTACAATGATAAAACTAAGACAGGCTATCCATTCAACGTTTATTTTATTGCCTATTTATTTGTTTAAAAAGCAGATATGTTGACTGATACAAAGACCCTTTCTAGGTATGAACTCAGGTAACAGCAGTCAGACAAGAACTACTGCATCTTCAGAGTCAATATAAAAAGCACATTTATGGAGGGGACCCAAGAAGAAAAGCTTCCAAATGTACCATAATAAAAAGATAACTTTTGTCATAACACAAGTGGCTTCACTGAACATTAATAACAGTAAGCAGTGCAGTAATCTGAAGAAGTACCAAAATCTGCAATACTCAGAAATAAGAAAAACACAGGCATAACTGTAGTTCCTATGAAATGGCTAAATGGAAGGTAAACCTTATATCAAGACTTTTATGGTCATGAACGTATTCGATATCTTTATTGTAAGGGTGATACAGACTGAAAGAATTTCATTAGATATTTTAGAGGTTTGATGTCATATAACATATATACATTTTTGTTGAGTTAACCATCCAAATTTTCCCCTTCCAGACCTAATTAACAAAATTCCCAAATCTTAAGAATGTTCTTTCCCAAAAATGCCCTCCCATTCCAGCATAACATAATGCCAACATCCTTTGATTGTTGCAGACCTCCAACACATATGAATTTGTCCTGCTTCTGAATCCCCACATCTCTAATATTTCCCTTCTCTAACCTTTCAATCACTCCACAACTATAGAGGCGATCTAAACTATCTATGCAACCACCTCAAATTGTGATCCCAGACCAGAGGTAAGGATTTTAACTGCACCACTATCCTAACTGCCTCCTCCCAGTCATCTCTTCCAGATCTTATGCTCTCTATATCCTCCCGCATCATTCTAAACCCTTCCATATCTTTCTGTAAACCTGCTTGTGTAATATTCTGTATAAGCATCTGCATTTTAACAATCTAGTCTTTCCCTTATCCAAAATGGAGAGGTTACGTCTTCCTAAATTCTTCCCCACAACCACAATCCTGTCCCATTTCTTCTACTTAAGCCATTGACTTACACCACTTTTCAACTTTCAAATTGTAGTCATGCCCTCTCAGGCAGCTGGAACATATCCTAAATCATTGCCACCTCTAGCAGAATAATCCCTTCTTTACTAAAATTCAAAAAATTGCCCAGCGTATCTGATTCTTTTAGATCTCCATTTGTCCCAACAAGCCACCTGTCCCCCTATTTGCACCTGATTTTTATTTGATGCCTCACCTTTATTATGCCAGAAATGGAAGCAGGATTGTCCTTCATGATTCTCAAAAAGTCAAACTGGATCTTAAGATCAGCTTCATCATTACATACATCCTCCAGCACCCTCCCCCGCATACTAAACAATCCTTTGACAGAATTACAGCAACAGCAGCAGCCATGGAAAATAATCAAAAATCTGGCATCTCCCATGCACCCTGTCTCCTAGGTAAAAAAAATAATAAATAAAAAAACAAGAAGTTCTCTCTCCACAGTTCTATACCATTTATTTTATCTTAATTTCCCACCTTATGTTTTTGCCCCAAACTAGGAGATGTCTATTAGCATGCAAGACTCTTGGACAGTAGTATAATTTATATAAGAATAGTCTGACCAGAAAATGACAGCAGCTTAAATTATCACTTTTCTAATAAATTAGCAATTCTGTCACTGAGAACAGAATAGTTTGTCCTCATTAGCTTATCTACAGAATCAGTTGCAACTATTCCTAGATATTTAGCCTCTGATTTTCTAGAAATATTATTCTCTCCTATTGGGTACTGTACCTCACCTGTCTGTATCTGCACCATCTTAAACCAGTTACATTCTATTCCAGACAAGTTCTTAAACCGATCAATTATCTCATTCACATCAGGCAATACCAAACCATCTGTAACTAATATATAATCATCTGCAAACATTCTGAAAAGCTTTCTTTCTATTGGCACACTATCAAAGAGCCTATCTATCCATTGAGCTAAAGTTTCCATCACCAAAGTAAAAAAGAGAGGGTATAGCAGATGCCCTTTCCTGGTACCTTTTCTCTATTGTAGTTTCATGACTGAGGTGACCATTAACCACTATTTGAGTCCTAACATTCCTATATAATACCCTCACATAGCCCCTGAATTTCTGGCTTAAACCCACTCTCTGCAACACCCTAAACAAACATCCCATTCCACATGGTTAAACACTTTCTCAGTATGGAAGAATATACCTCATGGGCTTTGCCACCTCTCTTTTTCTGTCCATCCCTCTATATATCTCAGTAACTAATAATTTGCTTCCAACTTACGACTTTTGATAAAACCCATTTGATGCTCCTTTACCAACTTACGAAAAAAACTGTAACTACTTTGCAGGTTTGCTAAGATATCAGCCAAAATATTTGTATCTGCATTTTTCAAGGATATCAGCCTGTAATTACTTGGCTGTGTTGGGTCCTGTCCCTTTTTATGTAACAAGACTATCAGTGATTTAGTAAAAGAATCAGGCAACTCCCCTACACCAACACCATGATTATATACGTGAGACAAAACGGGGGTTAAAACCTTCTTAAACATCTTATAAAAGTGCGCAATAACATCATCAACACCAGGATATTTCACTATCTTAATCTTAACATTAGCTTCCTCCACCTCAAGGGCAGAAATATCATTGTCAAGTAAAGCAGGCTCATCTATCCTTAAACTAGTCGCTGTCCATTCAAACAAATCACTTTCATCCAAGTCCTCCTTGATCTTAAACATGTCTGCCACATATAATCCACTATAGAAATCTGTGAAACTAGTCCTAATACCCTGCTCATCAAACACTAGCCCACCCCATCCACTCCAACTAGTTGTAACACTGTCATCTCTAAACCTGACCATAGCTGATGACCACTTCTTTATCTTCTTCCCTTTAGTCCAGTAAGAACTCCTGTATTCAGAGTCCTTATTTTCTACTAATTTATTTTCCAACTCAGTTAAATTTGTTTTTAACATCTCTCTCTTCTAATCACTATTAATCCTGCCTCCCCAGCACTGATCTTTCTCTTTACATCAAGCTGTTCATGGAATGTTAACAATTTCTTTCCCCATATCTTAATAAGTTACACTTCTTTTCTTTCCCAATGGCCTTCTGTGCTAGTAAAGGGCCCCTTAAAAGCACATTTTATTGCATCCCACTACTGACCTATGGAAAAAGTCTCTGTCTTCTCCACAGCATTTTGTTCCAGGAGTTTCATACCCCTTACCAACCCCACCTTATGCCTATCTGGAAATAGCCATAACTTCCCCTTCCATCTCCATCTTATTTTAATCCATCCTCACTGTCTAAGTTTAGCCCAACACATGTCCATGTCCTCTTTAACTGCTCTAGCAACAGCTCCCAAAGCTTTCCAGACCATAATAAAGCACCACTTTTCTCCCCACCCCCCATTGACAGTACTACAACTGACTACTTCTCATCCCCTCATTTTTAGAGTCTACTTTCTCTTAACTTAATTTCTTGCAACATTACTATATCTGCCTTTAGCTTCCTTAATTTAGCTTGAATCTTAGCTCATTTGAAAGGATGACAAACCTTTCAACCTGCATTCCAATTAAAATTCTCTTCTTGACACTTTCCCCCCCAAGACCCAGAATCACCCCCCCATTCTCAACAAGGGCTGGGTCATGTGACACTCGCTAACATTTGGCTTCACATGCCAAGAAATTGTTTAGTACAGTTGGAATAACTATTCCAGCAGTGTACATGGGTGGTGTTATGTGCCTCTTCTTAGCATCTTAATACACCCCTTACAAAGTCATCTCCCTATCACCAGGACCTTCCATTTGATAACATCAATTACCTGCAGGAAAGGAGGAATACAAAAAAACCTACAGACATCATGTACCACCCCCAGTAAACATTGTAACAACAAAATAAACATTATTTCAAACAAGATTTAGACTAAAACTGTAGAAAAGCCAGCTGAAGGTATACTATTAATGATTAACATTCTCCCCCAAAAACATTTTTAATACAGCTTAATACTATACCAGTAACAAGAGTCCCCCCCCAAATTGGTAATTTTTTTGAAAACGGACACACATGTAAAACAGTAGCAGAAATATTATCTTTGACGTGGAGACATGCTTACTTTATAATAGCCAAGGTGGGATCTACATCAAATACACACATCAGTCCCATAGTTGTGTAGAGACATTTAGCCTAGAAGTCAATTATTTGACCTTAACAACATAGTCATGAATTCAATGACAATAAGATGCAGCCCCTCAACCTGAAATAACACTCTCCGTCTATAACATCATTATCATCAAACCCGTTTTTCCCATTTTTTGCATGGGGGCGGGACATTATGTCAACTGTTACTGTCTCTCTTAATTCAGTGCCACTCTTCTACCTTCTTTAACAATCATGCCTGACTGTCGCAGGTCTTCTCTCATACAGTCCATCCATCTCTTTGCTGGATGTGCTCATTTCCTGTTTTCTTCTTCTTCTTCTCATTTGTCCCAAATCCTCTTCGTCAAATTGTCTTCTGCTTTTCTACCATGTGCCCAATCTACCACAATCTGTCCTCTTTGACCTTCTCTGCAATTGGAGCTACTTTGGCTTGTTGTCTGATGTCCTCATTTTTGTCTGCCCCATAGTGTGCATCAGGCACTGCATCTCCATCACCTCTAGCTTCGCCATCTGCAGCCCCTCTAATTCTACCTTTGACCGCACTCAGACTCCCCTATTTCTCTAACCCCCCCCAGATAATTGAAGCTGTTAACCTGCTCCATTGTTTTCCCTTCTATCTCAGTTTTCAGCATCTTCTGAATCCCTTCATTTGCTTCCATTACAACTGTCTTATCTGTACTCAGTTTCATCCCACGTGCCTTCATTTTTGCATTCCATTCTATTCCCCCATCCTTTGCTGAAGTTCTATCTCAGAGTCTGCCCATAATGCCACTTCGTCTGCATACAGAAACTTTGTTGATCTGTCCCCTCTGACCTGTTTGCTAATGTAGTCCATCACCAGTATGAACAGCAGTGGCCTCAGAACTGAATCCTGATGCAAATCCACTCCCACTAGGAACCACTGAGGCCATACAGTGTTTATACTTGAGTCATTGGGTCCTTGTACATCATCATCATCATCATCATCATCCCCCTTTTTCCAATTTACATGGGGTCGGGGTATTGTATTAACTGTCGCCAACTCTCTCGGTTCAGTGCCACTCTCCTGCCTTCTTCAACACTCATGCCTGACTGTCGCAGATCTTCTTTCACACAATCCATCCACCTCTTTGCTGGATGCCCTCGCTTCCTCTAACCTTCTTCCTGTCTGTCCCAAATCTCCCTCACCAGATTGTCTTCTGCTTTTCTACACATGTGCCCATACCATCGTAATCTGTTCTCTTTGATCTTTTCTGCAATTGGAGCTACTTTGGCTTCTGCTCTTATGTCCTCATTTCTTCATCTGTCCCAGAGTGTGCATCGTACCACCCTTCTCAGGCACTTCATTTCCATCACCTCTAGCTTCTTCAACTGTTCTGCCTTTACTGCCCAGGTTTCTGTACCATACAGTAGTACTGGTCGCACCACTGTCTTGTACACCTTACTTTTCAGCTTCTTTGGCATTCTTCTGTCATAGACTACACCTGATACTCTATGCCAGTTGGCTGCAGCCCCTCTGATTCTAGCTTTGACCTCTTCATTCAGACTACCCTTCTCCTCAACCACCCCTCCCAGATACTTGAAGCTGTTTACCTGTTCCACTATCTTCCCATCTATCTCTATTCTCAGCTTCTTCTGATTTCCCCAATCTGCTGCCATTACCACTGTCTTATCTTTGCTTAGTTTCATCCCATGTGCCTTCAGATTTGCATTCCATTCTCCTATCCTTTGCTGAAGTTCTAGATCAGAGTCTGCCTGTACTGCCACATCATCTGCATACAGCAGCGTTGTTGCTCTGACCCCTCCAACCTATTTGCTGATGTAGTCCATTACCAGTATGAACAGCAGTGGGCTCAGAGCTGAACCCTGGTGTACACCCACTCCCACTGGGAACCCCTCAGTGAGGCCAAACACTGTTTGTACTTGAGTCACTGGGTCCTTGTACATAACATGTACTAATTCTACCAATGTTTCTGGGACTTCAAACCACCGCAGTACTGCCCAGATCAGCTTTCTTGGGACCTTGTCATATGCTTTCTCCAAGTCTAGGAAAGCCCAGTTTGACTCTCTCCTCTTCTCTAGTTTCTTCTCAAGTATCTGTCTCAATGCAAACATTGGGTCAATTGTGCTGCATCCTGATCTGAATCCGAACTGTTCATCTCCCATCTTACATTCTACTATTCTGCGTATCCATTTATCAATCACCCTTTGGGTCCTTGTTCATAGCCTACACTAATTCTACAAATGTTTCTGGGACTTTGATCCACCACAGGACTGCCAAATCAGCTTTCTTGGGATCTTGTCATATGCTTTCTCCAAGTATTGGAATATCTGGTTGGACTCTTTCCTCATCTCTAACTTCTTCTCAGCTATCTGTCTCAGTGTAAATGGTGGGTCACTTGTGCTGCACCCTGATCTGAATTTGAGCTGCTCATTCGCCATCTTACTTTCTACTACCTTCCATATTCATTTATCAATCACCATCTCCAGAACTTTAATGTAATGTGACAGGAGTTTGATACCTCTATACTGCCCACAGTTGTGGATGACCCCTTTGTTCTTGTACACTGGCACTAATATGTTTTTTGTCCAGTTATCTGGGGTATAACTTTTTCTGCAGACTGCTATGAATACCCTCAGGAGCCATTTCTCCTGTAACTCACCCAACATCTTAATCACATCTGCAGTGACCTCATCTGAGCCTGCTGCTTTCCTTGACTTCATTTTACTTACTGCTGTCCTTACCACTTCTATGGTGGGCTCCTCCTCTGTCTTCATCATAGACTGTGTCTGGGCATTACAACTTCTATGGGGTTTTCTTCTTTCATAACCTGCTGGAAGTAATCCTTCCATCTGCCTTTGATTTATTGTGGACTGGTCAGCAGGTTGTTTCCAGCATTTGTTATGAAGGATGTCTGACTGTCTCCTTTATGTTTCTGTTTTTGCCTTGCAACTTAACAGAGTTTCTTTGTGCCATCTGCTGAGTCACTTTCCAGAAGCTGGTAGAGTGCCTCTGATGCCTTGTTCTTTGCTATTCCAACTCCTCTCTTAGCCTCTTTGTTAGCCAACCAGTATTCCTTCTTTGCCTGATCCATCTTTTCTATCTTCTACTTTTTCCTGAACTACTTTCTGTTGATGATTTCCTGGACTCTGTTGTCCTCACACATGCTGTTTTGAGGTACTATCATTCTTCTTCTACTTCACCTGTTTCGTGTTCTTTTTGAGGTGATGGAGCCTTGAGTAATTCCTTGAACTCTTCCGCTTTCTCTCCAGTTAACATCCAGGTCTTCAGCCTAGTCTCTGTTGATCCTAGCCTTCTCTGACAACTGCCTGCAGCTGATTGTGGTGACCAGTAGTTTATGCTATGGGACAGTTGTTTCACTGGGGATGACTTTGCAATTGCTGATTCTACCCCAGTGCCCTTCCCTTACTAGGAGGACGTCTACCTGAGTTGCAAGTTGGCCACTATTGTATGCAATCTTGTGACTGCCTCTCTTATTGAAATACTGCTTCATATTGAAGAAATAAAATAGTTTATCTTGTTAATCTGATATTGCTGATATTGATAGTGCTCTCAGTCATATGGTCTTTGAAGGTCTGAAACTTCAAGCAACTGATAGGGATACTGTACAACATATATCACTCCTCTGGTGTAACCGTCAAAGTTGCCACATACAGAAAAGGCCTTTTGGTGGCTGGGTATAGTAATGTGTGTAGTATCGTAAATGAATCTGCACTGTCTGCAGGCACCACAATTTTTCATAGTGCCATGTTGTCTTGCATTGTCGTATTTGCCATTTTTTTTCAAACAGTTTCTTCATATTGTCTCCTTTTCTATAAACTATCTTTGGAGTTTGACTCAATCTTTCAGTAAGTTGAAATGCTCCAAACACTGCTTCCCATTTTCTTTCAATAATGGATCTAATGGTGGGAGAATATGAATCATATGTTAGCACACAGTTAAGGTTCCCAATAAAATTCATTGCTGTTGTGATGGGCTGGGTGGCTGGGTATCTTAAAAGGGGAGGACAATTAGAAAAGTTATCCTTCAGTGTTTGTTGTTCTTCCAATAATGTTGGGGGGGGGGTAATTCATCTCCTTAAACATCTCTTTAAGCAAGCCAAGTTCCTGGTATAAAAGCACATCATCAGTGATCAACCCTGGCAACCTTATCATCTGGCTCTGAACCAAATTCTTAATTTGACAGTGAGGGTGATTACTGTCGATCAAAGTACACAACACATAAACTGAATCTTGGGCCAATCTACTGCCAAATGTTAATGCTTCAATGAAGTAATTAATTCCCTCTTCATGTGGGATAGACAAAAATAAGTCCTTAACATCGATGCTGAGAAAATTTATATTCTCTTTATATTCACATTTAGCTAAACTTTTAAGCAAGTGTCACGAGTCTATAAGTATGTGAATTTTGTCATCAAAAAACTTCTTCAAGTGATGCTCTATCAGTTTGGCTATGGGTTCCATTTTTGAACCCATTGCTGCTACTACTGGTCTCATTGGAGCATTGACAATAAATCTGTGGACTTTTCAGATGCCAACTAGTGATGGAATCAATGTTTTTTTAACTTTCAGATATCATCTCTTCAGCACGAAACTGGTATTCCAAGAAAAGTAAGTCCAGCATTAAGTCCAACCTATAGTTGGATATATTGACATCATTCAAAGATGCTGGAACAAAAAAAATCAATGTTGCGTAGAAATTCTATAATTTTTGATGTACATAAATATTGATCCATGCTCACCACACCACCCCCTTTGTCTGGTTTCATAATCCTTATTGTTTTATTGTTGGTAAGTTCAAATAAAACATTCAACTCATCATCACTCAAATTTGATTTGTGTTGCTGACCAATACTCCTCTAATTAGCTCTGATATTTATTTCACAGAGATTCTCAAAAAGTGTTACTGGGGTAACAAAGGGGGGTTATAAACACTACTTCTATGTATTGATGGTGTCATGGAAGTATCTTTGTTATTATCTAATAACATCTTTAAGTTGATGTTCATAGCAAACAATTTGAGGTCTTGTATATTGTCCACCAAGCTCAGTTTACTGTGGGGTATAAAATTAAACCCTTTTGCCAATAGCTTTCCATGTTGTTCTGTAATACTAACATAGCTGTAGTTGTAAATCTTGAGACCATTAACTTCTAGTATAATGTCATTTTCAATGGGTACTGTTAATATTGGTGGAAAGATGAATCACCTTTCACTTTCCACCTCCATTGTCCCCTCGGTAGTGTCGGAGGTTCTGTTGATAGTTTTCAGAACCTGATTGTTGCTGTTGTTGTGTTGTCAAATTGGTTCTCTTTCTCAGTCTTATCATTCTCCTGGGAAGAGGGGTTTGATCCTGCTAAAAATTTTGTGTCTGTTGTACTTGAAATACATTTTGTTCAGGAGCTTCATCTGAAACATGTTGTCTACCTAAGTCGCTTGTTTCCACAAATGAAATTCTGTTGTTGAATGTAGACTTAGGTATAGTATATGCTTTCTTTTGTTGATATTCATCTTGGTCTCTAACAAGTTTCCTTTCTTTTCTTTTTTTCACATTGATAATTTGCTTATTCCACTCTATTAATCACCCCTCTATAGAAATCTTCATGTTCACTTAACAATAAATCTTCAGTAATGTCCCTCTGGAGTGTTAAAATTCCCTGTTTGAGGCTAGCAATCTGTCTTTGGTTGTCCTTAATAAGGAGCTTTATATATTCAAGCCCTGTGCGGTCAGATAGTTCCATCAGATCATTATGTAATAGGGAGCCATATTTAATGTTGTTAGGAAATTTGTATACTCTTAAACCTTTCAGTACTCATTGTACCCTAATACAGTCTTCAAAAAAGATGTTACCAAGCTGTAAGCCTCTATACTTCTTAAGCAATTTTCCAGTTTATACAATTTCTGTTTTGAAGTATAGCCATGCTTATCCCTTACTTGTACTTGACTGTGCTCTGAGTTGTCAATTTGCAAAGCTAAATATTTGTTTAACCAAAGTAAAAAGTCAAAGTTACTGGTGGGGATGTTTTCAGCTCCCTCCAATTGCTGGTGTGACCCACAAGGTCACTGACCAATCAAATTGCTTCCTCTGGCCACCACCTCCGAATAGGTGGGATTATGATGAAATTCAGCTCCGTTTAAAATAACGGTCATGTTAACCTTAGTTATGGTGTCCATTCCACTTAAAATCTTCCACCATTAATTTCAGATGAAACCACTCTATTTCTGCATTCACTTGGGTTAATAAAGATATCAGTTGAGTTAGACTTGCATTGTCATCATTAAAAGTTGCTTCCAGTTCACCGGTAAAGTCTATCTCCATCTCTGTAGTTTAAAAAGCCTTAAAAAATAGTGTTGTAAAAATAGTGTTCCATGGAAACTCTGACAAATGAAACCCAAAACTAAATCAATCCAAACCTCCCCATATTAATGATAAAATATCAATCAATAATTTATTAGTATTAAAGGCAGAAACTGTATAATTTTTATTAATGGGTTTTAAAAGTCTGTAGTTGAAATGTATGTGCTTAATTACTGTTTAGAGAATGGGATTTTTTTCTTTTACTTGCAGTTACTGGTTCTTTGTTCAATAATTGTAGTATATATTAGTATATATTTTTGTTCTTAATATTATTAATTATTAAATATGAAAATTATTTTTAACAACAACCATGTTTAAGTCCATTTTAGGATTTTTTAAGATTTAAATAATTGATTTTAATAAAGTGATTTATGATAGTAAGTGATGTAGTATAAATGTTATCTGATGAAGTCCCACTACTTGTAATAAAGGAACAAAAGCTTTTATCACACATATGCTGTGTTTGTAGATGCCTACCTACAATTTCCTGTTTTTTGTGCAGAGGTTAACTTTTGTTTTCTCATCAGTGAACATTTTAAAATAGTTTCCATAATCTTGTATTACCAGTTCTGATAACTATGATGTTTATAAAAGTTTGTAACTCTTAACACTTGCTGTACAGTGCTATTATATTATTTCTTTTATATATACTGCATTGTTCAGATGTCTATTACCCTGCAGCATTTCTCTATGCTGTCCACTGAAACGGACTCTGCCTAGCTGGAATTTTCCAGTTAGAAAGCATAAAGAATAAAAAGGCAGATGCACAGACAGACTACCTTGGATACTTAAGTCACTCTCTATGTATGAAATCTCTCAAGTATGTTGAAGGAACTCCATGATTGGGTGATAGCACAGAGACCATCATAATACAGTACACTCTTACATCACTCTATGGTATGGTGGCTAAGATTACCCCAGTAACAACAAGAATTTATCGCAAACATTTGTTTTGGAATATAACAGGGAAGTTTGTGCATTGAAAATTGTGATTAATACCCATTGGAAAACTGTTTTTGTTGCATTTATTTTGGAAAGGAATTCACTAAAGAGGACACCTCCACAAAAAATTAGGTATGAAAAGTTGTGGAGTATATAAACAATGTAGATTTATTTTTTGTGGGACACATTTTACTGTTCCTGGCTATTCCAAACTAATTTCAGTAAAAGGGAGTTATGACTGCATTGCTAAATATGCAGTATATATTGGCTTCTGTTCTTCCTGTCCTGCATTTTATGTTGGGAAGACAGAAGGTCCTTTAAAAATAAGACTATAGCAACACATTTATACCATTTATAAGAAGAACAATTTTAATGCCTTATATAAGTATTCTACTCAATGTAAACATTTTAGAAAATTTGCTTTTACTGTTTTAGTAAAGGTAGCTCGCCCCATCAGAGGGGGTGACTGAGAACTATTAGTGGAACAGAAAGAGCTTTACTGGCAATTGCTACTCAAGTCTGGGGTATTACCAGGAATTAATCATTTAATTTGTATCAAATGTATTTTAAAAGCAAAAGCTGAATGCTTGTGATCTATTAGATGATTTAATATTAATTATTATTTTCTGGATAGGAAATGGTTATTCATATTTTCTGTTCATTGATAATTTTAGTTTAATTATAGTGATGTTTTCCTTTAAATGTTTTGATGTGGTTTGGCACCATTGCTGTGATTTAAATTGGAGGTAGTGATAGACTTTTTAACTCTGATGAAGTTCTGTGTAATTTGGAACAAAAGCGCTTGGTTTATTAATTACTTTTGTGGCATACGGTATGGCATTTTTTATTTTAGTTCATAGCTTTGGTTACTATGAATGAAGTCTAAGAGAATGTTACAGAGTAGGTGAGTAGTCAGCTTAATTCTAATTCCAGATAATACATTCATGCATGCATGTGTAACAGGATTACACATTACAAAAAAACAAACAAACAAAAAACATTAGTTGTTGAGAGATAATTGTGGTGGTCTTGAACAGTCTCTGTATGTGAAAAAGAACTGCAAAAATATTTTAAAGGGTGGTCACTCCCACCTTTTTACCATACTTCTCAGATGATGACCACAGTTAAATAATTGATTCTTCAAAGTTTAAGTTGCTTTCCAAGGTAACAAACTTCCTGTAATAACAGAAAAATAAATAAATAAACCAAGGCCGTTTTTAAATGTGCTGAGAGTGCAGATATCCTCTTTGGACTATATGAACCATTCCAATTTAGTGAATAGATTTGAAGGAAGTATTATGTGATATAATGAAATTAGGTACAGCAAGGAATGTCAGTATTACAGCCTGTCATCCAGCAAATCTAATCCAATATTTTCAAGATTCAGCATTAATATGTGGAACCTCATCAACCAAACAGTTCCATAAATATTGCTAAACTCTGGAACTCTGTCACAACAAATATCAAAAATATTTTACCACACTAATAATTAAAAACCACAATAACAACATATCTATCAAAATGGTCCTACCCATGCAAACTTCCCCACAGTCAATTTTCTTTCTTCACCACAGAAGCAAACTACTGTTTGTTACTATTTTACTAATACTAGACTAAAGTGGAACTATATAACATTAATCATACCCTCATACAGCTCTTATATAGACATAACCCCTCACACAGACATGCAGACTTACAACTTACAAAGACATAAACATCAATATTAATCTTTGTAGATCGATTACCTACGTATCTCAAAATATATTGAGAAACGCATACCTCTAGCAACATTCTAAGCTCATATAAAACTGTGTGAAGCCAATATACAAACATGTAATCTCCTGTCTGTAAACAAAATGCTTATTTTATGCTTTGTTGCCCATTTGGTACCACCAGCCTCCATTCAGGGAGACCAGAGGCAGCATGCACAATGAGTAGGGGAAATCTGACCTGGATACTAGGAAGGTTCTCCTACACTTTGGAGCTACTAGGTGGTGCCAGATGGCTATGGCCAGAGCTTCAGTTCAATCTGAGATGGAAGTGAATGAAGCTGTTGCAGTGAGCAAGGAGGATTCTGTAGTGGAAGTCAAAGCTGTTTCTATGGAAAAGGACAACACAGCAATCACAGTTTTGGCTTGAGTGGAATTGGCAACACCAGTATCAATGTCAATGATAGAGGAAAATAAGCCGCTAGAGGATGAGATGATTCAGTGGAGTGTGGTAATCGAGAGTTTGCAGAAGTAGAGGTCAGCAATGGAGCTGAAACAGTAGGGAAGGAGAATGGTTAAATGAAGATGCAGCATATCCATCTGGTGGAGTATGAGGTCTGGAAGCAGTGTGGAAAAAGAACAAGCAGTAAAACAGAATGAAGATGGAAGTTTGGCATCTAAATGACTGACATATGCAGCAGTGGCTGTACTAAGCCAGCAGCAGCAGGTACTAAACAAAGGTGAAAATATTCAGTGGCGAATGTTGAACAGGTGTTCAGAAGAAGACCAGTGCTAAGAATTACACTAAAAAATGAATTAAAATCCACTGACAGGTACCTTATTTTAAGAATGTTGTTTTACCATTAGGAGTTTATGTGACAGACTTTAGAGCCCTAATACATTTAGGGACTGAATATTTTTGTAAAGTGATATTGGAAACTTTTTTGCTGTCACAGCAATTTATAAATTAAGATGAAAAAATGTTTTACAAATTCTTGAATTACTGCAATGAGTACACTGGAATGTAGTACCCAGTTGTGACACTGATTTATTTTATATCAAGTTCATTTAGCACACTCCACATGATAAAAAACATGCTTTTTTTTGCATATCCTCTCACATTAATCAATTAATTAGTAATTTACCATTTATTATTTACTATATTATATTGTTCTTTATTTTTTGACCTTATATCTTTCTTAACCTATAACATTTATTATTGTACAGGTTTATATTTTTTCTGTATCTAGATTATACAGTATTTTTAATGATATATACATATTTTAGTATTTTAAATATCAAATAGGCTATAGGATCAAACTGGTGGGGGGTTCTCATCTGTTTGACAAGGCTTGATAAAATTAAATAATGAGGGGTTGAATTTTATTGGTAGAGGAATGCCATGTGTCTTAAGATTTTTATTACAAAATGGTATGTACTATTGGTTAGGTATTTTCCATTCTGATGAAGTCCCTAAGTGGTGTTTGGGGATGAAAGTGCTTGTTTTTACCATGTGGTATTAGTTAAATGAAGTTGATATAGAATAAATTAGTGTCACAACTGGATACTATGTTCCAATGTACTCATTGCAGTGGTTCAGCTTCTTCCAATTTTTGGGGGATTCCAGTTTGTGGTTTTGAGGTTTTTAGAATCCTTTGTGCCTTTTTATTTGGTTATTGGTATGACTTTTTGGTTGTTTTCTGGATCTAGCTGCTAGATGGAGAGACAAGAGTATCAGGATTCTACTTCTGGATCAAATGATTTCCTGTTGAGTGGTATGGTGAACAATAACAATCCGCCAGGATTTTTACAATGAAAGGCAAGTTAACCCAACTTTTGGCTCTAGTAACACCACTTTTCCAACAATTACAAGCCCAGATTCAAGTCCTTTAATCCATTCAGCCTGGAGGAAAGAGGCTAGAGCATGTGACAGATGGCAAGACAGCTTCCAATTCATTTTCAAACTTTAAGCAGGTGAGTGTGACTCGTACTGGTCTCAACAGTTTTTCATGTATACCAGCACTGGAGATTGCTAACTTTACACTTGTATATGAAAGGAGAAATATTTTGGAAGGAGGTCAAAATAACGTTTCTGCTTATGACTTTGATTTTAACAGTTGGGTTTGTAAAAAGTGGAGTTTGGTAGATAATAGTACTCCCAAAGTTATTGGACATGGACAAACTGTTGATTCCAATATCAAACTTTTAAACTAGAAACTTTTTAAGTTAAGAAATTTGCAACTGGACAATAGTTATTTTGAGGAGTGTATCTGGAACAGCAGGGTCAGGAAGGGACTAAGATACATTAGGTTTCCCAATGGAGTACAACCCAACAGTGACTATTACTATGAATTTGTTGCTTTGTTCAAGAAACAAGGACTGATGTTTCTTAATATTATGATAAAGTACAATAACAGGCTTATTGTTGATTTAATAAGTGAAGCAAATGAACTTAACAATTTCATTAAAATGATTTGCTATTTTCTACACAGATATGCAAATATGATACTTTCGATAATTTAGATAGGCAATTAGAAAAAAATAAGCTTAGGAAAAATAAGAAATTAGAGACAGATGCAAGACAATTTCATGATAATGTATCCTATAAACTTATTTCATCCAAATCACAACAGGTTTTTAAAGATACCCCACAATTTTTCAGAAGACATAGGAATGTTCACCCAAATGGATTTATGGTTACAGAAGAACACATTTAAACAGTCCCACAGTACTGGGAGGGTGGGCAGCTATAGAACACTGGTTCACCAGTGACCATTTGGAATTTCCCCCCTCAGAAGGTCAGAGAGATTAGCATATGGAAACAACCAGGAGGGTCAATGGAGATAAGACCCTTTAATCCATGGAGGGACCAATGTGGATAATTTTCACAAAGGTTATCAGGGGAGGGACAGGGGGAGATGCAACAGCACCACAAGGAAAGGAGGTAGTTGATAAAGATAGTAACATTAGGTTAGAATATGGTGGCATTTTAATGAGTTTAAATGATTTTAAGATTTTCAACTACAGTTCCTTGCAAATAGATACAAGACATGTTAAACTTTTTAAAAAGGTCTTATCAGTATTCCTTGTAAATGGTTGAATATAGTAGATGTTTCAATTAAATCTAATGTGTTTATAAAGAAATCTAAATTTAGCTATCCAGTTTGATGGTAAAAAACAACTAGAGAAAGACATATCCAATGAGAGGAGCACACGTAATCCCCTCTCACATCCTCTGTTAACAGCCTTTGAAAAAGCATGTGAAAAAGACATATGTAATAGATTTATGGCCCTTCCAAGAGCAATGGCTAGCATGGAAAAGGATGAAAGTTTACTTTTGGATTCTTTGATATCAAATAAGGAAATTAGAATTATGAAACTGGACAAGGGAGGGGGGATGTAGTTATCTTTGACAATATAGATTACACTGAACAGATGTTTGATATTTTACAAGATGGTAACAGTTATTGCAGAGTTTCCAAGAATTAAATAAAAATAGCATATAGGAAAATTGATTTATTTTTGGAAGACTAATGTTTTCAGAAGATGATTACACCCAGTGTGTTAGAGTTGTTAACTAATAAATCCCCATATGTCCCATCCATACTTGGCATTACCAAGGTTTATAAAAATGCTTATCAACCCCCTTTAAGACCAGTTGTCTCAGCCCGGAGCAGTAAGACATACCCATTAGATTTCTATATGGATAGGTTGTTGAAACCTTTTATCTCCAGAGGTTCCATATACTTAAAGATTCATTGGACTTCTTAGAATGTATTAAATCTGAGTTGTGGGAAGAAAATTTAACATTCTTGACCATAGATGTGGTAGACATACTTACTCATATTCAGAAGATGATTACACCCAGTGTGTTAGAGTTGTTAACTAGTAAATCCCCATATGTCCCATCCATACTTGGCAAATGCTTATCAACCCCCTTTAAGACCAGTTGTCTCAGCCTGGAGCAGTAAGACATACACATTAGATTTCTATATGGATAGGTTGTTGAAACCTTTTATCTTCAGAGGTCCCATATACTTAAAGATTCATTGGACTTCTTAGAACGTATTAAATCTGAGTTGTGGGAAGAAAATTTAACATTCTTGACCATAGATGTGGTAGACGTACTTACTCATATTCTGAAAGAAGAAGGGCTGGAAATGTTCCAAGTTGCTTTGAGTGAAATTAATTTTTTAAATAATAATGAGATATCTTTACTCTGTAATTTGATAGACTTAGTGTTGTCCAATAATTTAATCTTTTTCAAAGGTGAAGCATAAACTAACTCATGGGTAGCAATGACAGCCTCCTATGCACCGTGTTAAGCAAATTTAGTGATATTCTCTTGGGAGATTAAATATATTTTTACATCTGAATACTTTCCTTATTGTAAACTATATTTAAGGTTTTTAGACAACATATTTACTTTGTGGAAAGGCTCCAGTGATGATATGGATCATTTAATTAATTATATCAATAATACTACAATTTTTTTTTAAATTTACTTCTACATTTCATGAGGATCATATTAATTATTTGGATACAACCATTTTTTAAAAAGGGGGGGTTGCATCAGTAATCTATAGAAAACCCACTTTTTTTAATTATTTACATTTTAAAAATCATCATCCATTTCATTATAGGAAAACATGGTAAGGAGACAGTTTATAAGGGTTGCCATAATGACATCTGATGCAGACAGGTTTTTGGAGGATATTGAAAAATTAAAACCAATGTTTTTGGAGAGAGAAATGTTTATTAGATCATATTAAAAAAGAGGCTGTAGAAGGGTGGGGTGCCAAATATAAATTAATTGGGTTACAAATAGATAATGGAGTGGATTATGTCAAAGAACAGATCAATAGGACACTAATAGTAATGAATTTGAATGAGCATGTATATTGCCCTATAGCTCTTGAATAAACATGTTAGAGAAGTAGTGGAAAGAAAGTGGACCATTTTTTAAGCCAATGACTATATACTTGGAACTTTGAGGAACACCTCACATCTTGTGTATAAACAATTGATAATTTAAAAGATATTTTAGAGAAACTGATTCATCAAGGGTTTAATCCAGTCCTAAGTACCAAGAAAGTGGGATCAACAAAATGCAGAGATTGTGCATAATTTAAGTATATTTCGAAAAATACTGAGATCCAGTTAGATAATATACATAAAGAGAAGATTATTTTTAAACATGGGATTGTAATAGTAAAGGTTTGAGGTACCTAGCATTATGTGATACCTGT
Source organism: Protopterus annectens (assembly GCF_019279795.1). Lineage (NCBI taxonomy): Eukaryota > Metazoa > Chordata > Ceratodontiformes > Protopteridae > Protopterus > Protopterus annectens. The sequence continues at coordinate 532,276,160 of NC_056732.1, read as the reverse complement.
CCAGCATTTTATATTGGGAAAACAAAGAGACAGCTTAAAAATGCATATATAAGCATGGTTATGATATAAACAAATGTGAAGTTAACAATACTCTGTATAGACATTCCATCATTTGTAAGAATTTTAAAGGTTTTTCATTTCACATCATGAAAATGGAAAATCGTAGATGGATACTTGGGAGGTATAAGTAACAATGAATGTAGAGTAGGGCAAAATGTAGCATGCATCTAATATGATAATGGTGAATAGAAGGTGTAGAAATGTTAAATAATGTGGACAACAGAAAACATTTTTTAGTGTTGATTTATTGCATTGTATACAGAACTGTAGCATAAAGAATGTTGGCAATGTGGATTATTTGGTTATTCAAACAAGAATTGCAAACCAAATTGTAAAAATGTGTGGGAAGAGGGAACAGCAAACAAAGTGAAAGGGAGGACACAGAAAAAAGAGATAAAGGTGAACAACTATAAGATAAAGAAATATAACTGGAACAGGTAATGGACAGTGGGAAAGGGTAACTGAGATAATAGAGCATCAAAAATACCACAGCAAAAAATGAATGAAAATACTGTTGGGGAAATATAAGGAAAGAAGAAATAAAAGGGGTTTGGACAGAAAATAATTATTAGGTACTAAACATTGAAAAGAAAGATGAAGGAGAAGTTAGTGCAGAATCAGAAAGTGAAGTGACAAAGTCTATAGGGGTAGGAAGAAGAAAAAAGGAAAGAAAAGATATGATGAAAAGATAAACAAAGGAAAGGGTTACTATTAATGTGGTTTTATTAACTGTAAACAGCAAAAAGAATGATGTGTTTGAATGGTACCAAAGGACTGATGCAAATGTAATTTGTTTAAAGGAAGTAAAGTCTTTTGAGGCCAATAAGAAGAAGGTTTGAATTGATGTGGGGAAGCATGTATGTTCTGGGCTTACAATGCTTGTTTTTGGATGTGATAGCAGTACTGGCAGGTAAAGTGTTAGTGTGTAATTTAAAAGTAAAAATGTAGCCAGTGAGATTAATTTTGCTATATGCATAAACAAGTGTGGTCAAGAGAAAAAGACATTTGAAAAGATAAAATATGTGACAATTAAGTTATTTGATATTATAATATGTGATTTTAATTGTAATTTAAGGAAAGAAAAAGGTAAAATGTTACGGGATATTAAAATAATAAAAGAGGTACTGAGAAATCATAGATTATAGTTAAAAAAGAGAATTTACATAGAAAATATGGATTTTAAACATGGAATAGATTATGTAATACATTCGGAAGACATAAGACAGATTGATGAAGGAACTAAAGAAGCAGTTTTTTTCTGACCACAAAGCAATATCAACAGATATAGCAGAAACTGAAGAAATAGTAAAAATAAGAAAATGGATAAACAGTTAAAAGTAAATAAGTTAAATAAAGAATATTTACAAAAATAAAGGAAGTAATCATGGAAAGAATATCTAACATTGAAACCATTTTACAAGAGTATATCATATTGGTTGTTAATGTATGAAAATATACAAAAATTACATTCAGACAGTGAGAGAACTGAGTGGAAAAAAGAAAATGAAAAAATAAGAGAAACAAAAATAACATTGTAAGAAATTATTGGAGTTGGGAAGTGGTAACTATGAAAAATAGGAGAGAAAATTAAATGAATATAATAATGGAAAAAATGAAATGATTATTGTTTAGATAGATGTTCCTTTCAAAATGAAAAAAATAAGAAATATCACCTTTTTTAGGCAAAGAAGTAAAATATAATCAATGGAAAATGGAGATTATGAAAAACAAGGATGAGGTATTTAAAATTTTAATAGGATAAGTTTACTAATATTTGGAGGAATGTGTAAGACAGTTGTAGGAGAACAATTATGTTGAAAGAGTATATGGAAAGTGAAAAAAATAAGACAAGAAGTAGTAAAAGAAATAGAAAAAAAATTCCCCAAAAAATGTTAGAGGAAGTGATAAATGAGGGGCCAGATTGTTTAGGGCATGATTTTTATAATGAAAGATATTTTGAAGTAATAAATTAATGCATGGAAGGAAGAATAAAAGTTGAAGAAATATGTGAAGCTATATCAAAGCTTATTTGGAAATAGAAAGTATTTCAACTATCCCTAAGGTAAAAAAAAAGTTATATGTTAAAAATAAATATATATGTTTTAGGGATATATATATATATGTGTGTGTGTTTGTGTGTGTGTGTGTGTGTGTGTGTGTGTGTGTGTGTGTGTGTGTGTGTGTGTGTGTGTGTGTGTGTGTGTGTGTGTGTGTCTGTCTGTGTTTTGTGTGTGTGTGTGTGTGTGTGTTTCTCTCTGTGTGTGTGTGTGTGTGTGTGTGTGTGTGTGTGTGTGTGTGTGTGTGTGTATGTGTGTGTTTCCTAACTTTATGGAAAAAGCGCTATTCACATTTTTTGTTTCTTACAGGACTCAATATTAAATTCAGTGAAAAGAGGAATAGTATATAATGTAGACAAAATGGGGAGGAATTTAATAATTCCTGAATATTTTTTTTCTTGCATCAATGCATTTATTTTGGGTGCTAAAATGGTACATGAAAAAAGAACTGTGTTGATAGGAATGTTATTGTTTAAAATATATGATAATGCAAGTGAAGTGAAAAAGCAAAAATAAAAGGAAAAGGGAACATGAACACATGAATAGCACAAAGTATGAAAAAAATAAAGATGTGGAAAATTGAATTAAATGATGTCAAAGTGATAGGAAAAGTTGGTAGATTAAAATAAAGAAGAAAATCTGTATTGTATTTATATGGGAAAATGTAGGAAAAAATGTAAAATACACCAATAAAGAAAGGCAAAACAGATTTTTAAATATTTTATGAAGGGGAATTTTATGGAGACATGTTAGGATATTTGAATTAATGTTATTTAATATTTGTAAAGTTGAAGGAGACAGGAAGCCTTAGAAAAGATGTTGGGGTTAAGTACATCCTGGTGTTAGTATATATAGTTAGGGGTGTGTGGGAGGCACAGCCTCCCACATTGGGGGATGTGGGTGGTGTAGCTCTCCCCACTTCATTTGGTTTTATGTTGTCTGGTTTTGTTTTACATTATTTGGTAAAAGCCAACTAGGTGGGGGGATATGCCCCACAGCCCCCAATGTGGGAGGCTGCACCTACCACACACCCCTAACTATATATACTAACACCAGGATTGCACTACAGTGGGGAAAATGACATATACCTTTGATTTGCCTTAGAGTACTACTTGTCAGTGAAATAAGTTTTAGGTGAAATGAACTTTAGGTGATTTGGTCTCAGTGAAATGGGTTTCAGTGAAATGGTCTTTAGGTGAAGTGATACAAATCCATATAAATATATATATATATATATATATATATATATATATATATATATATATATATATATATATACTGTGAAGCTGCTGCCTGAGATTTATATGTCATTTGAATATCAAAATGATTTGTACAGATGCTTGTATTAAAAATGCATTTGTAAAGCTGCTTGTGTTAAAAATGTATAAACAGTGGGTCCTGCTGGACAGAAAATAAATGTACATGCATGTCAGGCTGTATTGTTGTAACTACTGGAATGTATATATATATATATATATATATATATATATATATATATATATATATATATATATATATATTAACAGAGGATACTGGAAGGGAAGGGGTTAAGCTGAGCCCAACTAACTTTAAGAAAAATGGCCTAAAATTAAATTACTTCTTTTAGGTCATAAAGACTTTATCTCACAGGTCTGAATGCAGCCAGAGACTCAATGTCTGGGCTGGGATACTGTTCTTATTGTTCTTAGTGGTGAAGTAATTGCTACCATGGGGTGCCAAAAATGGCTTGTTAGTCTCTGCATGAACAGTGAAAGTACATGAAATTGATTTTTACAGACTTCAGATGCTGGAATAAACCTTAGCTACCACTGAAATTGTATTTAGATACTAGTGAGAGATTTGTCAGTAGCACTCAGCACTCTGTTATTGGAACTCACAACAAAGGCACTCATCCATTTTGTCTTACCTTGCAATTCTTCATTCAATTAGGAAAATATAGTGAGATTAGTTAAATATTGTTTTCTGTATCTGTCTGAATTTTTCCATCTGTGCTGTTTTTTTATTTCCTGTGAACTGAAAGTCTGGTGTTTATTGCGAATAGATATTCAATATTGTCATATATTTTTTTTTATTAAATACAACTAAACCTTTCATTGTGGGTGGTATTTTAGAAAATATTTTAATCATTGAGAGCACTTGCATTTATTTAGTGGCACTATGGCTTCATGTTCCTGAAAGTCTTGCTTCTTGGAAACATTACCGTTTGTATAAGTATTAATTTTACTAAGAGTAATTGAGTACCCTCGTAAGAGCCTTTGAGTATCTGGATTTGGGTGTTCTGGTGGCGGTGGATCTACCTTTTAGTCTGGGTGAAGGTGGCACAGTGGGTAAGCTGTGCCAGCCTTTCCCAGGTGTGTGTGTGAAAATCAAATCTTAAAGACTGTGTTTGTAAGCTACTTGGAACAGGGACACACAGCACTAATTTCACATAGAGGGTGGTGGAGGACTTGGCTTGGAACACCCGGTTGAGGACGCAACTCTGAAGTGGTCAGTGTGGAGACTTATTTGGGGCATGGAAAGAAAGTCCAGCCCCAGGACTGGAGTGTGCATTCCCTGTGTGCTCTCAAAGGAAAATGTGCTTGGTGCAGAGAGCTGCTTCTGAAATACTGTGCATATGCATCTATCTATAGTACCCATTTTAAAGATGAGAGCTGCTAAACTATAAAACAAAGAAAAAATAAAAAATACAAGTCAAAGTTTAGACTACTGGGTGGCGTAGTTGGGATGCCTATATTTTATATTTTATTATTTTTTATATTTTATATTTATATTTATACATATCTTTATATAAGTCATTTGTTATTAAGGATGACCTTTATATTTTGAAATATGTGTATAGTATTTACACATACATATACATTTCCTAATTTTTCATTGGTTTTACAAACAGAGATTGAATTTAGCTATTATATGTTTTAACATATTTTATTTACTGTTAGTACGAGGTTTTCAAACACACATTATTTTAAAGAATATATGACTTTGAGGAACTGATTTTAATTGGTTGATTGAATAATTGTATTTATTACGTATTGTATAAAAGGAAGTCACGGCTTGGTAAATCTGTTTTGCATCTGAGGAAGTATAACTAAGACGAAAACGCTATTGTGGATTAATTGTGTTAATGGAATAAAGCTGTTGGTTCCACATTTCGCTGTGCTTGAATTCTTCAACCTCCCAGAGTGCCAGGACAGTGTTGGTTATTGTTTACTTGTTTTATCTGGGCACTCTTTTCTCTGTTTCGTTTTTATTGCTGATTATAATTACAGTGTAGACATCCATGTAATATTAATTAGGACAGCGTGACCTCGCTCATCCTGACCCAGTAAACAGCATCCATACCTCCACTTGATTACTTTACTTATGAAGCAGCGTCCCACCACTCACTTCATTTACCACTTATTGAATTAAAATCCAACCAACAAGCATTGTCCTTACCTCCACTCACTTATTTTATTATCAAGCAGCCTCCAACTGCTCACTTTCCTTTCCCAACTCATTAAAATGAACATCCAACACCAGAGGGGGAACAGAAGAGGGCAGACCTGTCCCTCTTCTCCGCCCTAACTAGACTGAGAAAATAACCACAATCCCACTATTTCACCAAAAAGGGGAGGGAGGGCAGGTAGGAAGTTCATGCCAAAATGTGATTCCCTACCCAGTTGCACTTGCATAAAATCCTTAAGCCCCTCCCTACTCTTACCTCATTTCCTCCCAATCATCCCTCATTCCAATTTAACCCATTCCTCCCCCTACGCTCTTAAGTCCCACTAATATATTTATCTAACCCCCCTCTGAAGATGTCCCTGGACAAATTGGTTTGTTACCAAACCTCATTTGTCCCAGTCCCCTTCAATAAACACATCACAAGGAATAATGTTTGATGACCTTTATTAAACTTCTGTAAACATAACTTTGTTAACCAATATTTATTAATTACAACTAAAACATAGTATTGCTGATTATAATCACAGTGTAAACATCTATGTAATGTTAATTAGGACAGTGTGACCTTGCTCATCCTGACCCAGTAAGCAGCGTCCATACCTCCACTTGCTTACTTTACTCATTTCAATTACCATTTATTGAATTACACATTCAACCTTACCTCTGCTCACTTATTTTACTTATGAAGCAGCATCCTATCACTTACTTCATTTACTATCCAACCATCTAGACTATCTCCAAATTACTACAGCCCACAGACCAATTTTTCAACCTACTAAGTGCTCAGCACTAACCAACATCCTTCAACCTTACACCCCTCAGAGAACTCTAAGATCTACTCACCAAAACCTAATCACTGTCGGAAAACACAATCGTCCTGCTGGTCAGCTTCTTCTATCCTTTTCCTTAGCTAAAAAATGGAATTCTCTTTCTTCCCCTCTAAGGACTTCTGAAAATTTTGAAAACTTTAAAACTCGGCTGCATTCCTACCTTTCCTCTAACAGGAAATGTAACTGCACTCTCCCCACCTAGCCTAATATTCTATCCACCCCTTAAACTCCTGACTAACTCTGAGTACAAGTTAACCTAACATAAATGTACATACTGTAAATAACATAATTGTACATATTATAAATAACCCTTCCAACCTTTTTTCTCTCTTTTCCTTCTAAGTCTTTATTCTCCCTCTCAATTAAGTTACCACTGCCATCCTAAATATTTAGATACTATGTAACCAAAGAATTTATTCCTGTCCTCTAGCATGAAATGAAATTGTAATTGTGTTTTCTTTACTATGATTGTATCTGTAACTAAACTGTGTAATGCGGAGCTTTTCTCCCCAGGCCTCCACAAGTGGACCTCCCCGGTCATCAAACTGGAAATAAATAAATAAATAAATAAATGTACCACTTATTGAATTAAAATACAACCAACAAGCAGTGTCCTTACCTCCACTTATTTTATTATCAAACAGCCTTCAATTGCTCACTTACCTTTCCCAACTCATTGAAATGAACATCCAACACCAGAGGGGGAACAGAAGAGGACACGCCTGTCCTTCTCCTCTGCCCACCAGCTTCACTAGGCTGTTCACCCTTCCTCCTACCAAAATTTCCAACAACCTAACCACCCATAAAAAAGGGGGTTAAGCCAAATATCATTTGGTGTATGCCATCCTCTCTAAACCATACTGGACCCTGTCATCAACCTAAAAGCCCTGACATATAAGTACCAAAAGCCGCCACTTGACTAAATGGTTAAAATAATCCAATGATTCCTCTCCAATACTAAAGTAATTGCCATAACTTTGTAGAACTTCTGAATATTAATTAAATTCTCACTTATTCTAACTACCAATATTAACATCATAATGACTTCCAGGACATTACCTGCCAAAGTCAGCACTAGAACATTAAACCTAATGCCACACAAAACCATGCAAGGGCAATAACCCACCATCATGCCTAACTGCATTCTTATTTCCCACCCAATGTATATAATAAAGAACAAAATGAGATTTCCTTTCCAAAATCAATTTAAGAGCAATCCTGCCATCACACCAACTATCCAGTATAAGCCGAAAAACATAATGAGCATACTAGCATTTGCTGACCAACAAAACACATTCTGAATGACTGAAATACATCCATAACATAAATGCCACATAAACTGTAACCCCATGACCCTTCATTTCCCAACACCAACTTCCACAACAAAACCTATCTTGACAATAGCCAAAGTCTGTCAATCTTCACACTATCAACCTACTCCAACCCTTCAAATCAATGAACCACAAACCAAGATTTAGTAAGTTCACTTAGCCTTGTCACCCATGCAATTACAGTACTCACAGCTAAATCCTCCTTTACTAACTGAACTACTTTACCTTGCTCCCATGCCTGACAAATAACTACATTTTTCCCACAAAACTCCTTCCACAAAAAACTGTAACGCACATTTAACCAATCTAGCAATGCCTTACCGGTTTACTATTAAAATGTCTAATGGCACTACGTCGACTGTACTATAGTCGAACACGGAAGTTCGAAAATAGTAATGACGTCAAAAAAACAGTCTAGGAATGGTTTTAACATGGGTTGAGGTAGTTGTTCAGTATTATTCAGAACTACAAACATCTCCCCTACCTCGACCCATGTTAAAACACAGTCCTAGATTGTTTTTTTGTCGTCGACATTGCTATTTTCGAACTTCCGTGTTCGACTATAGTACAGTCGATGTAGTGCCGTTCGACATTTCAATAGTAAACCATGCCTTACCATATGTTTTACTTATAAAAGGTGCCCTAAATGCCTGCAGCAAGCCTTGAACCTTAACGCAACCTGATGAACCTCATAAAACATGAACAACACAACTCATACCACTGTCAAATTAAACAAATCAAGGTTAACCCTAGTCCCCAACAACTCCAGCTAAACCTACTCCAAATTAAATTAAAACTCGAAATATTCAGCATCCCCAATTGTCCCTCCAGCCTGCCGTCCAACAAGCCAGAAACTCCCTAAATTATGCCCCCCAACCCAACACCTCCCTTAACATTTGTAAACAAATATAAATCCCCATGAACAATCCTATCCATCTCCCAAGGGCCACCCAGTGAATTTCTCCAAAGGCAACACAATGGTAAAATGCACCAACTTATAAACCCCTACCCAAAGCAACCTGAGTAAACTGGCTGACATGCAACTTCAGTAACCCAAGAAGTTGAAGAATATCCTTAATCCATTGATTGACCCGGCTTCCCCTCGAACCTTTTCTTTCCATTTGTTACCTTTGTATCTGTTAAGCAGTAATCATGCCCTACCTCTGCAAAAATCCCAATCAATGCCTTCCATAAGGCTTCTAACTTCTACTTAACCAACAAAATATTCAGTTCCACACGTCCCCCCAAATCACCCATATACCCACAATGCTCCATCAAACCCTATCTACTTGTAAAAGTCACACCTATACGGAACACCTCCTACCACCCCAAAGCAGAAGTCAAATGGTACGCGTGTTACTCACTCTAAAAACCTTAACCTGATATGTGACATTAATAAAACCTGCTAGAGGGGTAGACTCATCTCTCAGAAAATACTCCTTTTGGAGCAAACTCCCACCTTGTATCAAACAAAACACCTCTTTAGCCCTCTACAAAACAGGATGGGTAACCATAAATTCCCCAGAAGTTCCTCCATGTCCTTCTTGAAGGTCAGTAGGAGCAGCATGTGAAAATAATAATTGAACTTGGCTAGCTTGTAAAGGCCCTAGAACCATTAACCTCATAGCTTCCAATCAGGCCATTGTTTCTCTAGTTACCCTGGCTACAGGACTGAGGTTTAATAAACCCAGTTTTCTGGCGCCATTTTTAAATCGCTAGTGCTCGCAGAACCCAGCGGTGGATACCTGCTAAACTCCCTGCCCAACTCAACCCGCTCCTACTGAAAGACTTGCAACAGAGAGGGAATGCTTGCAAATGTACTGACTCCACTCGCAGTCCTGTTAAATTATTTGCTGTACCAAAACACCTAAAACTAAGGGAAAAGGTTAATATTCTTTGTATTCAACCAAACAACGTAATGTAAAGTAATCCAAGCAGTATCCACCAAACAGATGGTGAAATTCGAACAGCTCACAATAAGGTAGATCCAAAAAAAGAAAAAAAAAAAAGAAAACAGCTTTGCTAATTAAGTTTGGTTGGTGGATACTGCTTGGATTACTTTACATTAATATTCTTTGTACTTTAACCTAAGTGTTGTAGCGTACTGCTCGGGAGCCCTGTAGCAATGGCAAAATATTATTAGACTCCTAATAGCCTTAACTGGTGAGATTTAAACTGTCTGTTAAAAGACAGAAGGTTTCTGTAAGTTTTTTTGAGCTGTTTGGTGGGTCGGCATAACCATACTGGTGAAATTGTAACTGCCTGTTAAAAGACAGATGCTTTTTACTAGATTTTCGAGCTGTTGGGTGGGTCTGTGCAACAGAAGCTGCCTGCTTACTTGCAAAGCTTCTGCTAGGACTTGGAACTTTGTGAGGGATAACTCAGGAGCTGCTTAAAACAAAACTCAAAGGTTTCTATTAAACTCTCAACTTTTTAGGAGGGGAAACTCAGAAGAGCAGTGCAAATAGTGCCTAACAGTGGGAAAAGGGAAGCAGCATTGCCAGGGAAAAAGCGATTACTTTACCCACTTTCTCACATTGTTTTCTGTAGTCTCATGGCCTGGCTTGGACCACATGGCAGCTGAAATGCCAATCAGGCCATTGTTTCTCTAGTTACCCTGGCTACATGACCGAGGTTTAATAAACCCGGTTTTCTGGTGCCATTTTTAAATCGCTAGTGTTCGCGGAACCCAGCGGTGGTAAGACCTTATTTTGCCTTCTAAATATGATCCTATAAAGGAATTCACTGTAGTTTACTTTAAATATTTTCTTTTTATGGCTGTATATTTGGGACACTCTGCAATGATGTATAGTTGGTCAATGCAGTAGAACGCCTGCGTATAGTGGATTGCACTTATAGAGTGGTGCTGCATATCCCCACAGGACAGTAAAGGACTGTAAATTGCACTTGCTGATTACATACAGAGAACGGGCTATGGAATTTGATATACTGTTTATACCAGGAATGCTCAGCTACTTGTTTACTAGTTAATTTGTATAGTGCATTGAACTATTGTGTGTCTAAAGCTACATTTCAGGATATGTTGCCCTACTGTGTTTGCTGTTACTTAGAGGTGTTTGCTTACTGTTTCAATGGCTAGTTTAATACCCTGATAGCTTAATGTATTAATGGCCATTTTAAGGACCTGTATGCTTACTGCTTTAGCGATCAACTTAATGACCTACTTGCCTACTGTGTATGCTGCTATTTAGAAGTGTAAGGACTTTTTCACATTTATTTTTAATAGAGGCTTCTTATACTGTCCTAACCTGCACCTATATTTATTCCTTTCCCTCCTAGGATACTTGCTAAACTCCCTGCCCATCTCAACCCGCCCCCACTGAAAGACTTGCAACGTAGAAGGACTGCTTGCAAATGTACTGACTCCACTCACAGTCCTGTTAAATTATTTGCTGTACCAAAACACCTAAAACTAAGGGAAAAGGTTAATATTCTTTGTACTTTAACATAAGTGTTGTAGCGCACAGCTCAGGAACCCCGTAGCACTGGCAAAATATTATTAGACTTCCCATAGCCTTAACTGGTGAGATTTAAACTGTCTGTTAAATGACAGAAGCTTTCTGTAAGTGTTTTTGAACTGTTTGGTGGGTCAGCATAGCTGTACTGGTAAAATTGTAACTGTCTGTTAAAAAGACAGATGTTTTTTACCAGATTTTTGAGCTGTTGGGTGGGTCGGTGCAACAGAAGCTGTCTGCTTACTCGCAAAGCTTCTGCTAGGACTTGGAACTTTGTGAGGGATAACTCAGGAGCTGCTTAAACCAAAACTCAAAGGCTTCTATTAAACTCTCAACTTTTTAGGAGGGGAAACTCAGAAGAGCAGGGCAAATAGTGCCTAGCAGTGGGAAAAGGGAAGTAGCATTATCAGGGAAAAAGCGATTACTTTACCCACTTTCTCACATTGTTTTCTGTAGTCTCACGGCCTGGCTGAATCCGCTCCGTTCACCTCGCTGCACTTGGCTTACTCCGCTCCCCTACCCCTAATTGCCACCCACCCCCAGTGCATCTAAACATATACTATCCCCTGCTCACCTGCCCAATCTCTGCACTAATCAGCAACCTGCCATAATCACACCCAACCACACCCAAACTAAACTCTCCACCCAATATCCAAACTAAGACCTAAGATCCAACCCCTACCACACCCAACCTATTTTCCTCAATCACAATATTTCTAAAAACCAAAACTCCAACTAGACAAATCATGCAGGGCATACTACTACTACTACTACTAACTCTCACTACTCCAGCCTACACCACATCCATACACACTAACATACCATTAAACAATACCTTCCACATAACACATACTTTCACACACACGCATACACAAAAATATTGTAATCTACTCCATACTATTTAATGATAGCTCATTATTTTATATATACGAAACACACACCCACTACGTCTCAGTAGACAAACATTATCTAGAGTAAATACAGGCCTAGCACATGCTATAAAACTCAAACTATTCCTTAAAAAATGGCTACTAATCTCAGGAGACATACACCCCAATCCAGGTCCATGCAACAACATTCTCTCACATAAACAGAAATCAGACCTGCTTATTATTAACCTAAACTCAAGAAGTATATCCAACAAACTACATGACCTACACGCATTCATAGCCCTCTACTCCCCAGATATACTAACCATTACTGAGACATGGCTAAAACCCACAGCACAAAATGAAGAAATTCTCCCCCCAGCTTATAACATCCAGAGATGCCAAAAAGGAAGGCGGAGTTGCAATTTTATTTAAAAACACACTTAACCTCCAGCCTCTGCAAACCCCACTTCCCAAATTTCAGAATGCCGAAACATTAGGCTCCATTTTATCCCTAAAAAACAAAAAGAGAATCAACATCCTCTGCAGTTATATCCCTCCAGGAAACAACTCTCCTGTAATAGAGGAAATCTTACAGTGGGCTACAATCAACCTGCCCCAAGAAACTATCCTGTTAGGCGACCTGAAACTAGACTGGCTAGCCTGCAACTCTAACAATCCTCAACCCATATTAACTTATTTGGATTTTCACAATTAATCCAAGAACCCACCAGAGTTGACAGAAAATCCAAAAAACAATCAATCCTCGATTGGACTTTAGTTAATTTCCCCAAGGAAAATTATCATGTGGGCTGCCTACCTGATGAACTGAGCGACCACTGCCCCACATTCCTCCTTCGTAAACAGGTAAACATACCCAAACACATATTGTATAAGGATACTAGAGATGAACACAAGGTAAATCCACAAATTCTTAACAGCATGTTACCACAATGTAACTGGCAGCCACTACAAACTCTAGCATTAGACCAGGCAGTTGAGCTTTTCAATAGTACTTTTATGAATGTTCTAAATACAGTAGCTCCCATTAGAATACTTAGAACTAAAGTTAACTATGTTCCATGGCTGAATAGGACCACAAAATCTTTACTAAAAGCCAGACACAATGCCTGGAAGATCTGGAAAAAGAATAGCACTAGCCAAGCTAGACAGAAATATCAACAACTTTGGAATCAGGCCAAAAAACAAACAAAAATGGATAAACAAAGCTACTTCCTAGGCATCCAAAACAAATATTTCAAAACCCCTAAAAGTTCTGGCAAGCTATTAATTCCCTTCTGAAACCTTGCAAAACTACCACCCCAGCTCCCAACACCAACACTAATAATGACAGCATAGCTTCTCAGTTTAACCATCACTTCACAGAATTTATTCTGTCATTATCTACCCAGCTATCAAACAATAACACTATATTCACCCTCACTATAGATCACAATAATATACTGTCCTTTATATTCTCACCTGTACCAACCTCCACAGTTAAAAAACTACTCTCAAAACTAAAACCTACCACTCTCACAGCAGATGGTTTACCCACTAATTTCCCAAAATTAGCTGCAGAGTCCCTAGCCTACCCTGTCTCAATTCTTATAAACCGCTCCATACAAGAAGCTTACATCCCCCAACTATGGAAAGTGCCATATATTATTCCCCTACACAAAGGCGGCAACTCCTATGAGCTATCAAACTACCGCCCCATTGCTATCCTATCCCCCCTTTCCAAGCTCCTTGAGAAATGTATTCACACCCAAGCGATGCACTTCTTAATCTCCTCTCCCTCACACAGCATGGCTTCTGCCCAAACCATAGTACAACTACTGCTGTTCTCTCCTTTACCAACCAGGTTAACCAACTAAGAAACAACAACAAATTCATATCAGCCATATTCTTAGATCTGTCTAAGGCATTTGACATGGTCTCACATAACCTACTTTTAGACACTCTATCCTCCATGTCCTTTGCCCCCAACACTACTGCCTGGTTCAAAAACTATCTCTCTGATAGGAAACAATCAGTCAAATGGCAAGATGTACTATCACCTCTACTACCAATTACCATAGGTGTTCCACAGGGCTCAATACTAGGGCCTCTACTATTCACCATCTTCACCAACAAACTACGTACCTCCACCCTGCATGCATCACTTATACAGTACGCAGATGACTCCACCCTAATCAGCTCAGCCCCATCCCTAAACACTCTTCATAAACTTACCCAAGAATTCTTCAGCTCTGTGGAAAAATGGATTACGGATATCCAACTGATTCTAAACCCCAACAAGACCAAATTACTTCTATTCACCTCCAACAAATCCAGAACCATACCTCCTTCCTTCACTATCACTTCCAAAAATGGCACCCACAATCTCTCCCTCCCCCCATACTAAGCTCATTGGTGTTGAAATAGATAAAGATCTTCACTTTGATGTCCATATCTCTCAAACCATTAAAAAGGCACATAAAAAATTAGGAACTTTATACAAACACAAAAACTTCCTATCAGACCAAGCACGAGTCACCCTAGCCCAAACCCACCTTTTGTCTACCCTAATGTATGCATCACCAATCCTAACCCACATCAGAAAAACAGACCTAGACAAACTAGAATCATGTTACAATAAGATTGCAAAATTCGCCAGTAACTCTACTTTTAGAAGCCATCACTGCCTTGCCCTAAAGGAACTACAGTGGTTAGAGCTCCTTCAGTTAATTAGTTACCACAAACTAGTGCTCACCTTCAACATCCTAAAGAATCCCCACAAGATTCCAGCCCTAAATCAACTACTAGAACAATATTCAGCAAACCATCCTATACGCTCATCCAACAAAGCCCTTCTCTGTATATCCAAAGCCAACAATACCGCAGGAAAGCTCTTTTCTCTCATACCATAGCTAGAAAGTGGAATAACCTCCCCCAGAATATCTCTTCAGGACCATCTATCTCACTGTTCAAAAAGTCACTTAAGTCACACCTCTTGCACTCCTGGCTCTGTCCTTGCATCACATAAATGCTTTCCTGCTCTCCTCCAATTCTTCCTCCCTCTCTTCTCTGCTTACTGTCTCTATAATACAGTACCAAAAACTCCTTAAATACTGCCATACAGGGCCTACTATGTGTAAATTAAGCTTGCTTGGAACAAACCATTGTAAATTTATTATGTTTTGTGTGATGTCTCTTGATTGTACTGTTTAATGTGGAGTTTTTTTTTCCCAAATACTGCCGTCCAGGGCCTACTATGTGTAAATTAAACTTTTTATTACTGCTTTTATGACATATCTTTTGATTGTATAATTACCACTGCACATATTGTTTGATGTGGAGCTTTTCTCCCGGGGCCTCCGCTGTAAATGGACCTTGTTCCAGTAGGACTTTCCTGGTAAACAAATGTAAAATAAAATAAAAATAAATAAATAAATAATTAAATAAGCTTCCTATGATCATATGATTGTCATGTCTCCACCCCACCTGTGGAAACCCCATCAGCATCACCATCATCATCAGCCCCCCTTTTCCCATTTTTTTCTACATGGGGTTGGGGTATCAAGTTAACTTTCGCCAGCTCTCTTTATTCAGTTCCACACTCCTGCCTTCTTCAACACTCATGCTGACTTTTGCAGATCTTCTTTCACACAATCCATCCACCTCTTTGCTGGATGTCCCCACTTCCTCTTACCTTCTTCCTGTCTGCCCCAAATCTTCCTCACCAAATTGTCTTCTGCTTTTCTACACATGTGCGCAAACCACTGTAATTTGTTCTCTTTGATCTTTTCTGCAATTGGTACTACTTTGGCTTCTGCTCTTATGTCCTTATTTCTTTGTCTGTCCCACAGAGTGCATCCTACTACTTTTCTCAGGCACGTCATTTCCATCACCTCTAGCTTATTCAACTGTTCTGCCTTTACTGCCCAGGTTTCTGTATCATACAGTAGTACTGGTCACACCACTGTCTTGTACACCTTAATTTTTAGTTTCTTTAGCATTCTTCTGTCATACACAACACTTGATACTGTATGCCAGTTGACTGCAGCCCCTCTGATTCTAGCTTTGACCTCTTCATACAGACTACCCTTCTCTTCAACCACCCCTCCCAGATACTAGAAGCTGTTTACCTGTTCCACTATCTTCCCTTCTATCTCTATTCTCAGCTTCTTCTAATTTCCCCAATTTGCTGCCATTACCACCATCTTATCTGTGCTTAATTTCATCTCATGTGCCTTCAGATTTGTATTTCATTCTCCTAACCTTTGCTGACATTATAGCTCAGAGTCTGCCTGTACTGTCCTATCATCTGCATGCAGGAGCTTTGTTGATCTGTCTCCTCCAACCTGTTTGCTAATGTAGTCCATTACCAGTATGAACAGCAGTGGGCTCAGAGCTGAACCCTGGTGTACACCCAGTCCCACTGGGAACCCCTCTGTGAGAAGCCGACCACTGTTCGTATTTGAGTCACTGGGTCCTTGTATATAGCCTGCACTAATTCTACCAATGTTTCTGGAAATTCAAACCACCGCAGTACTGCCCAGATCAGCTTTCTCAAGACCTTGTGATATGCTTTGGGAATGCCCAGTTGGACTCTCCTTATCTCTAGCTTCTTCTGAAGTATCTGTCTCAATGCAAACATCAGGTCATTTGTGCTGCATCTTGATCTGAATCCAAACTGCTCATCTCCCATCTTACATTCTACTACTCTGCATATCTGTTTATAAATCACAGTCTCCAGAACTTTCATGCAATGTGGTAGGAGTTTAATGCCTCTGTACTGCCCACAGTTGTTGATGTCCCCTTTGTTCTTGTACACTGGAACGAGTATGCTTATTCTCCAGTCATCTGGGATATGCCTTTCTGTCTGCAATGCTATTAGTACCCTCAGGAGCCATTTCTCCCCATCTCATCCAGCATCTTTATCATATCTGCTGTGACCTCATCTGAGCCTGCTGCTTTCCCTGAAAGGGGAAGTAAATAGTGTGGGAAGAAATAGTCAGGGAATTGTTATGGCTAGGCTTGTATAAGCCCTAGGGCCGATAGCGTAGTACCAACCTATGAACCTATGAACTTCATTTTTCTTAGTGCTGTTCTTACTTCTTCTGAGGTGGGCTCCTCTTCTCTCATTGTACGCTGTTTCTGGGGCACTACAGCTTCTGAGGGGTATTCTTCATTCAGAAGCTGCTGGAAATACTCCTTCCATCTGTCTTTTATGTCCTGTGGACTAGTGAGCAGGTTGTTTCTGGCATCCCTTATGAAGGGTGTCTGACTATCTTCTTTATCTTTCTGTCTTTGCCTTGCAATCTGATATAGTTTCTTTGTGCACCTTACTGAGTCATTTTCCAGAAGTTGGTAGAGTGCCTCAGATGCCCCATTCTTTGCTACTGAAACTTCTTTCTTAGCTTCTTTGTTAGCCAACCAGTAGTCCTTCCTAGTCTGGTCAGTCTTTTCTATCTCCTACCTCTTCCTGCACTCCTCCTTTCTTTTGATGACTTCCTACCTTATTTCCATACCTGGCTTGGCCACATATCTTTTTTGTAATCCTAACACATGCTGTTTTTAGGCGCTGCCACTCTTCTTCACCTTCATCTATTTCCTCCTCTTCTTGGGGTGCTAGAGCCCTGAGTAATTCTTTGAACTGCTGTACTTTCTCTCTAGTCAACTTCTAGGTTTTCAGCCTGGTCTCTGTTGACCTTGGTGCTTTCTCTGACCACTGCTTACAGATGATTCCGGCAACTAGTGATTTATGCTGTGGGTTGACTGTTTCACTGGGGATGACTTTGCAATCATGGATTTTACCCCAGTGCCTTTTCCTTACTAGGAGGAAGTCTACCTGAGTTGCATGGTGGCTACTCTTGTGTGTGATCTTGTGACTATCTCTCTTTCTGAGCCATGTGTTGGCTACCATCAAGCCATTTGCTAGACAGAAGTCTAGAATGGCCTCTCCTTCTTTATTCCTGTTGCCGCACCCATGTGGACCAAGGCAGTCCTCATATCCTGTTCTGTCTGTTTCGATATGTGCATTCAAGTCACCTATTATCAACACAAATTCATGTTGTTCTACTTTATCTAGTAGGTCCTGCAACTGCTGTCTGAATGAACTGTTTTAATCACTATCTCAACCCTGCAGTGGGGCATAGGCTGAGATTATGAATACTGCCCTATCATTACACTGGAGTCTGATTGCCATGAGTCTGTCATTAATTCTGATGCTATCCCTCACTGCCTTCTGAAGCCTCTGTCTCACCACAATTCCCACACCAATTCTAGCTTGTCCCCCACCTGAATAGTAGAGTCTGGATCCCAAGCCAAGTGGCTTTGCTGCACTGCACTGCACATAGGATGTCCAGCCTCTTCCATATCATTATGTCATCCACTTCCAAGCTGCATCCTTGTTAGTGGACCTACATTAAGCGTAGCAATTCTCATTTCATGTTTGGCTGGTTGGTTGTTTTTACATCCAGCTTTTGCTCAACAGAGCTATCCCAGGTAACCCAGGCTGGGTAACTAGACACTGGCCAGCCAGTTGCTTATTGACCCAGGGCTGCTGGGCTTTATGCCAGGCACACACTGGCCAATAAGTGCACATATACCCCTCCCACCATTAGCAAGGTTCCCTGGTGTGGGTCAGAGTAGGCTGGGTCCTCAAAGCACTTATCACCGGTAACTACCAATGCCCATTTTTGGCAACATTTGTCAACATGACCGAATCACCTAGAGACATAATTTGCACTGTTGAGTGGCTAGCCCTGCCACGGCACTCAGTCTGTGATCTGTGTTTTCCTATCTTGAGGATACTGCACACCACAGTAGATGCACAAAGCAGTTGGTCTGTACAACTCTTCCCCCTATAGGACACCATGTAGTGTCTATGCTAATGCCCACAGCTTCATTCATTGGTGAGTTTGCGATGGAAACACTCATCATGTTTTTTGCACATTGGAGAAACCCCATAGGGACACAGGGACAACATGCAAACTCTAAACAGGCATTGGTCGGAGGTCAGGATCGAACCTTCCCTGTGCATTGGAGGTGAAACCATTAACCATTAAGCCATCTGGTCTCTACCCCAGGCTCCCCATAAACAATCCCCACCCTTTCATTATCCTGCCCCAAACATACCTCCACCTCAACTTGCCCCAACACTACCTCAAACAGCTCCAACTCTGATGTGCCTTAATAATAACAGAATAAAGATTACCTTCAACCTCATTATGCACCATGCCAGTAATCAAAACATCCATGCAAGTAGAATCCATTACCTTTCAAATCCATTTCTGACCCTCACTGACCATTGCTCACTCAGCGCTTCTCCATCTGTGACCTCTTTATGCACCACCCAAATGACTGGGACATCCATTGAAACAGCCTCCAACACCTTTCAACCCCCCTTCCTTCAAGTTACCAACCAATGCCACTCAAATCCCATACCGGCACAATCTGCAAAAGAAAACAAATTCAGCACCATATCTTTACAAGAACTGAACAAAGAGATAAGCCTCAAACCCTATACCTTGTCTATGCAGCATCACCTTATCACTATGACCCCCCCCCCCCGTAACGACTACATGAAGTTATCTCTCAGATATGATAACCCTCAAATGGAGAACCTCAAAGTATAAGTAGGGCCATTTTTTCACCTACTGCAATACTTTGTTTGGTTCTGTGCTAGTAATATCTGTGTAATGAGAGGGCAGGTTAAACTTTGTTAGTTGATCTCCCTTGCTAATCTCAGCCATTAAAGTATATCCTATAAAAAGGTAGTATTATTTGGATGTAAATTTAATGCAACTTATTATTAACAGTTTTCATGCTAAAACATAAGCATATTGACTATGTCCTTCATCATTTCCTTTTGGTTTAAATCAGTAGTAGATATTGCACCCACTACCCTGGCTGATTGTATGATTTTTCACCATCAACAAATTCAATAGGAAATTCATCTTGTTTTTTAATTTTGCAATGACCATTGCAGGAAAGCAAAGATATAAATGTAAGATTATAAATAACAGGTTTATGTATGGCAAACCCACCTATGCCACCATCTGAAGTGCTCCATATCTATACCACCAGATCAAATACTTCTAGTCTAAGATCGCTCCACTATGGACATGTACGAAATGTACTGCTTACACTGAACCACACCATACCACTCACTGACAGACTCTAGTAGCCTACCTGAATTTGCATTTAACCTCTCCTGAGCCCGAACAAAGGTTAACAAAATAACAGGTTTTGGATTATATGACTTCCTTGCAAGATATAAAATCTGAACTCATACACTTGTCAATATTCTCTAACTTCAATCTACTTTCAGAACCCCCAATGAATGAAAAATGGACCAAAATTATAAGGCCAAAAACTAGACATTCCCTGAGCAAGGAACAGCTTAAACATTTCCTTCCTCGTCTACAAGGATGCCGAAATTAGCCATAAACTCATTTACATCCATACCATATGTTGCCAATAAACTATTTGTGACTAGGTTTAGAATCCTAGGGCAGCAGCCTGCAGCTGATAAACTACTCTGCTGATTTAATCTTATAGGCAGAACGCACACCTACCCTTGTATTAACTCACCCACATAGACTTCAACCCTTCATCTTTAAATGATTGACATGTCAAATGCTAAACTAAAATTGGGAGGATTGCAAGTGATTCATAAAACAAACACATACAAGTCAGACATTCCTCACTTTAATGTCTGTAAAGGTCATGTGATGAAAATCTCATGGTGCTAAGTGAAGAGGTTCTAAATAATCCTAGGATATTAGGAAGATCTTTCTAAACTGATAGACTCATCCTATAAGCATCTGCATTATTAAAGACAAAAGGGATTAATCCATGAAAAACCACTAATATCTTTCTATAGACTACATGATCAAAATTTTGGATGAGTGTTCATGCGATCGATGAGGTTGCCCACCCCATGAAAATGTGTACAGTTGAGAGGTATGGTAACAGTGGGCAGATATGCCTAGCAGAGGACTAAAACTAAAATCAGGCCTGCAGTGGCAGTCCATTTGGTGCCGTAGCAAGTGAATGACAATACGTACCCAGAACATTGTGCTGCAACCCTCCCAGGCCAATTCCAGTGCTCCTTAACAATCTTGCCAATGGTACCACACCAACTGCTGAACGATCAGGCAATTGAACAGAAAGTCAGGACGCCAGCATTTCTTTTTTTTTTTTGCTCCATCAGGCAGCTTGAAACTTACCCCATGCATGTGCGATGATCGATCTTATAAATGTGTGCCTTGCGACTGGCAAAAGCACGTGAATTGTAAACTTCACTTCTCTTTTCTTCTTTTTTTTATATATGCAGCAGTCAAGATTGACTCACATATTCGAATGGCCAGTTATAGATCTCAACCACTGAACCACAATGCTTCCCTTAATAGTAAGGCATGGTTCTTCAACACCACTGAGCCGCAAAGCTGAGATAACCACCCCACTAATGAAATAACCATGAAAACTCCACCCACAAACTTACTACATTCCTTATATTCACAACCAAACTCTGCACTCCGCCCCTGCAACCTGCAGACAATATTCTACATGTGCCTCTGGCTACAAGCCCTA
This sequence comes from Protopterus annectens, assembly GCF_019279795.1. Classification (NCBI taxonomy): domain Eukaryota; kingdom Metazoa; phylum Chordata; order Ceratodontiformes; family Protopteridae; genus Protopterus; species Protopterus annectens. Next base: position 532,254,505 of record NC_056732.1, on the reverse strand, counting down.
CCAACTACTGACCATAACCATAAGGTGGGCACTCCAAACCCTACCTCTGAATGCAGGTTTAAAAGATTGCCCGTATGAGCTTATCAACTTACTAGAATAAAAGCTTTCCCATTAGTATCTTTTATGAAGGATATGATGTCTGAAACTCAAATGATTGCCATTATCCCGCCGTGAATTCAGTCCACTTTATTTGCCAGAAACAACAAACTCTGTCCAACCACAACAGAACTCTGCATTAAAAGGACATGCTAAGAAATCCCAAGACTGTGCTAACAACCCACTACTACCACTACCAGTAAAATTAAAATCATGGTGCTCCACTCAAGTAAAACATCTAAAAGAGCTCACCCAAATGACCCACAGCAGATTTAGACTATGCCACTTACAAACCATTACAACAAACTCCTAAGTAGAAGCCTGAGAACATTCCATTGAAAACCACTTCAGAAATGATTTTACTTCTCCCTTCCTCCCACACACATTGTGATTCTTGTGTCCTGAACATGCTTGGTCCTGCCTATAATCAATATTTGGCTCTGCCCCTTCAGTATTAAATAAAAAGGAAAATCTCCTTGCTCCCTACTAAAGAAATGATGAAAGGGGAAAACCAAAGAGACCATGACCAGACATCAGCTTACAAAGAAACAAACCACTCAGACTTACACCTTGCCAAAACTCATTCTTAACCGGCCCCCATTCAAGCAGCCATGTGCTCCATAAAGGGCGATAGCCAATCTCCAATATGGCACACTCAAATAAACAAAACCAAAAGAGGAGGAAACTGGAGATAACCGACCACCAAGTTAATCCCAAAGAATTAAAGCAATCTGGCAAATATATATCCCAAACCTTGCAAGTGACATAAAAAAATTACTGTAATCTAGCTCCACCATACCTACCACTATTAACCCAAGGCCTACCTGTACCAGAAAGTACCTACAGGTCATCATGCATGTAGTACTTGCTATAGCAAGTTCACACCAAAATGTGATTCTCTACTCAGTTGCACTAGCATAAACCCCTAAGTCCCTCCCTACCCTTACCTCATTTCCTCCCAATCATCCCTCGTTCTTATTTAACCCTTTCCTCCCCCTACCCTCTTAACTCCCAGTAATATATTTATCTAACCCCCTTCTGAAGATCTCCCTGGACAAACCGGTTTGTTACCAAACCTCATTTATTGCCAAAAATGTCTATATCGTTCTGTAGCTATACAGACAACAAGCGTTGACAGATACTAAGGATGCAGAATATGTAACTACTGTAATAATAAATCTAATATCTCATGCTTTAAGCTTTTGAAAAGTAAGGAGAAAGTGGTTCCATGGGAGCATTCTGCTAAAAATAGTACAGTATATGCAGCATTATTTAGCATGCAACATGACTGGTGTATTCATTTTTATTTATTTATTTATTTATTTCAGTTTGTTATCCGGGAAAGTCCATTGGGCCAAGGTAGCCCGTTTTTATTGGAGGCCCGAGGAGAAAAGCTCCAGACAGAAAGATAATATACAATGTATTAGGACAGCATATAAGAACAACAGTTTAACATTCAATATACAGAAGGACAACATTTTACATATGTTGAAATGTATGAGCTGAGTCAATCACTTATAAGATATTTACAAAAACAATAGATTCATGTTCATTTAATACAATGCAATTAAGAAATTTACAAAAACAATAAATTCATGTTCAATTAATACAACTATATGTATGTAGGCAAAGGAATTTTAGAGAGAGGAATTGAAGCTATGAAAGTTCAATTTGATAATTCATACACTGTATAGTAAGTATCGAAACAAGCTTAACAGAAACATGTTGGTGTCACGATGTTACACATCAGTGGTCATCAATGTCACACCTATGACAGGTAATGTGCGTCTGAGTTCATCTGTACTGTGGAACATTCTTCGTCCAGGCAATCCAGTCACTGTCATGTGTCTAGTCAGAAAAGCATGGAGGTGTCACTGCCACTGACCATACGCTAGTGAGTCAGGAAATAATTTGTTTAAAACCTGGTGTGAGATGCCTGCTGTATATTCAATAACATCTCTCTGACAAATTGGCCAGGCAGGTACAAAGAAAATGCACTCAGTATATTGGGATGTCAACTTATATAGCAAAGAATGTCTGTAACAACAGAAAAAAATGTCTAAGTGCCTCCGGGCATTTCTGAATGACATGTATGAAGGGTGACAGTACAAAGTCAGACGCTGAGAAGCTGTGAAGGGTTTGTCATTCACATTGTTACAAACCCATATCTCTGAACTGAGTAAAGTGACTTGCAGTGACAGTAATGGCAATTTTATTTATTTATTTCAAAAATTACACTTAATAATAATATTAGTAGCCTGCTGAGATAAGACAGAATGTGGTAGCAAAATGCAAATGTTATGAATATCCTGTAACACTAAAAAAGAAAGAATGTGTCTTAAACTTACCAGGTAACAAAACACATTAGCTGACTTTTGTTATTTTCAGAAAACTAATCGTTTCATGCCACTAAGCAGCTTTACTTTTGCACCACAAATATCACTTAAATTGTGCTTATTTTGTTAACTATGAAAAACTGTAAATACAAATTCATTTTTCAGACCAAAACGCATATATAATATGTAATCCTGATCAAAACAACAATTTAATAATAGCTTCTTCCCAAAGGTTTGAAGCACTGGACTACAGAATATTGATTGAACCCATTTTTATACTATGTATTTATTTTAACCAGGATAGTGTACTGATCTGGAATGGACCCTGTGCAGCCACTGCCTAGAATAAAGTGAAAGAAAATGGAATTAAAGCAATAACAGTTTAATGCATTTTTATTGTGACCTAGACATTACAGGAAATAGCTATAATAGATTAAAACAAGCATGTGTGCTGTGATATGGTGAGCATGAACAAAGAGGTTAATCTTTAACAGCAAATGAAGTAGAAACTAAAAGGCATCAAATAAATCAATTCAACTTTTTTCATGCAGAATGATAGCTCTCCAAACAACAGGAAGGTAGAAATGCTGGAATGTGTTTCGAACATATCTCCCTTAGCAAGTATCAGATATAATATGTTTCTGAAATTAAATGCAAGTTAAGGTGTGCCACAGAGAAGGCTGACAATTCAGGCTGTAAGAATATTAGCATCAACAAATGAGACACAATCTCCATGTGTACACATTTTGCTGTAGATATTTACATGTTCAACATCCTCTTGTTTAAGTCCGAGTTCAGAAATGATCACGTAATGAAACCAAGAAAAGAGAAAGCATGTCCACTAGCCTTTAGTTTGTTTGATGAACATTTAAGTATAACTACATGTTAAGAGTTAAATATGAAAGAGACAGAGAAACTGATGTCTATATCTTTTTTTTTTGCGGACTGTGAACACTGATCTACACTCTGAAGTCTGAATCAGAAGGGAAGGAGCAGAAGATCTGCTTGTCACTGACAGGGAGCCAACCAACTCTCTTCAGAGTTTCACAAAGATGTACTCTGCAGGGATAAGAAAAATGAACAAATTGTTCTTTTAGACAGAATTTTTAAGTTTAAGAGAGTGACAAAGCAGTGTCTGGCAGATGAGATGTTACTTTTTGATGAACAGATTTCAGTGTTATGGTTTGTAGGTTCATTGATTTTTACTAAGTTTGTGGTGAAAGGAGACTGTTGAGAAGCTTAGCCACAGCATCCAGTATTCTGTGAGGTCTCCCATTAAATCGACTCTCTCCATACATTCCTGGTGAAAACCTGTGAGCACCCATCCAGTCATCCAGACTGGTTTTAATGGTTGCTTGGGAAGTATACTATTTTACAATAAGGATATACATTGGGTTAGTATCTGCAATGCCATTTAGTGATGGCAGTTTTATTTATTTATTTTTTGCAAAATTATTGATGTGGTACTATAGGTTTAGATCTCCAGAACAGGTGTTTGCTGAAGTTTGCTTGGTTGTTCATAGAACAAAAGGCTAAGAGGAGATTATCCCTAAAGATTCTGTATGACATGAGTAGGGGGACAAGGTTTGTAGTTTATTATTGTAAACGGTGGTGCAGCGGTTAGCGTTATCATCTCACAGCAAGAGGTTCTCTGGTTCAATTCTCAGCTGGGGTGCCTTCTGTGTGGAGTCTGCATGTCCTCCCTGTGGTCACGTGGGTTTCCTCTGGGTGCTCTGGTTTCCTCCCACATCCCAAAGACATATGCAGTAGGTGGATTGGACACTCTAAACTGGCCCTGAGTGTGTGTGTGTGTGTGTGTGTGTGTGCCTTCTGTGGAAGTTTGGGCGCCGGGCTGGCAACTCAACACTGTAAAACTCCACTGCCAATCTTGAGCGGACAGATGATCTGCTGTGGCGAACCCTAACCGGGAAAAAGCCAAAAGAAGAAGAAGAAGAATTGTATCTAAGGCTGCTGAGACCTGAGATCTTTTTGGTAAGGTACTTAAGAGAGATACACGCTAAAAGGGTACATTATTTTCAATGATGGTCCTAATTAAGGTTCTTCAGATTCCAATGCTCATACACAGCAAACACCTTTTGAACAGTTTGAAGTAATCAGCATCACACGGCAGCATGTATAACACCATTAAAAAGGCAGCCACCTGCAGTTTAAAAACATTTATACAAAATATATGTAAACACTGGCTTTTAAATTTCTTTAAGTGAAAGCAGCATATTTAGTAGAATCTGAAGAGGTGCAACTCTTTGGCATAAGATGGCCCAGGTATGATACGAGCTACAATTATATTCAGTCTTGCCAGCAATAAGAGGTAATTTTCTTTATTACTTCCTTCATTTTTCCAATACATACTTTATTCATTTTATCACAACACTCAATAGGTGCTAGGAAGAAAGATTGTTCTTGAATGGCATTCCAGTGTATTGTATGATGCACACCTGTTCACTTAAATGTACATGCAAACACACACACACACACACACACACACACACACGCACACACACACACACACACACACACACACACACACACACACACACACACACACACACACACACACACACACACACACACACACACACACACACACACACACACACGCACACACACACACACACACACACACACACACACACACACACACACACACACACACACGGAAGATCATCAGTCCATCCCAACGTGTGCCATTAAGAGGTGAGAGAAGAAGAAAGCACTCAGTAGAACCCACAGGGATGACATGCAGACTTTACAAATATCAGTTAAGAATCAAAATGGAGAACCAAGCATTGTGAGCCAAGAATACTAATCTCTGAGCCAAGGACTAAAATACATTTGATAAAGGATGGTGTACTCTTCATACAGGCTGTTATACAGTGTTTTAATTTTCCAGCAGATGATGCACAAGTACATTGTTTTAAAGCTACTTTGAAAATTCTAAGCTCTAAATGCTTTAAACAAATTTTTACTATGTTTCTAAAAAAACTATTCTGAAAAGATCGACATTAACTTAGATAGAAAGCTGAGATTAGTAAATCATATAGCATATATTTTATAAGCGGAATAAGGCGCCCTAGTTCTTAATGTCAATTAGAACGCATCCTCTGCTGTCATTTTGCCACAATATCTATCTATAGAATATTGAAAGACTCAGCAGCACCTATTTGTGGGCAGAACACCTGCTAGTGGCTATGAACAGGTGCACATAGGCTTGAGGGAACAATATAAACAATACTTTGTATACACACGCAACCCCAGTAAGTGAGCACACACAGACAGCACAATACAAGGCAAGGGCAACTTGAATTATATAATCAGGAGACAGGAGAACCTTAACTAGGAAAGTGTAGTTAGATTTAAGTAGATTAGTACACATTCAGCAATATTTGCATTTATTTTTAACTGTACAACTAGTCCTGTCCACTTAGGGACACATACACATAATAAAAAGGAAATGCTGACAATGGATGTGAGAAGGACACAGCTACCGTGTATCAAAGGGAAGTAAATGTGATGCATGTAACATGTATTTAAAGTGCAGAGTTGAGATCATAGTTAGCAAGGAAAGTAGATACATTAGTGGATATTGCATATACTGCATGTATTGTACATCAGTTCTGTATCCAGAAAACTATATGCTATAACCAACATTTTGCTGTGGTCCTCTCCTATTGTGTAAAACAGTTTAAAGCTGTTGCCCTGTACACATCAGAAAGGGACTTTTTATTGTCATTTGTTATCACTTGTAATCAATAAAAGGCTATTATAAAGTTAATATTGAGTTTGCAAAGCATGTGTTGTACGTTAATGTAAATTATAGAGTAGCTTATACAGCTATAAAAATCTAACTATACATTTTCTGCTATGCATTACCTGAGGAATTCTAAGTAAATTGTAGTACTAACATGATTATGTTAATAATGGCTAGTTACACCTGTGTGGCAAGTGTATGGGACTATTGTGCAGGTGTAATGTATACTGTGGGAGCGATTGAAGGTAAAAAAGTAAGAAGTTACATCCACATTATTGAATTGTAAGGCTTTCAGTGCCTTAAGTTCATAGGTTCATAGGTAGGTACTAGGCTATCTGCCCAAGGGCATTTATAAGCCTAGCCAGAGTGTGTCGGTTTTTGCCACCCCATTGATTAATTAACTGATCCTCTGTCAAGCAGAGCCAATGAAGTGATCCCAGGGGTGTATTTTCTGTTACCCATCCACTCGTCAAGGTTTCTCTTGAAGAGTTTTAGTGAGGGGCTCTGCCTAATGTAGTTTGGAATTTTGTTCCAAAGCATGGGGAGTCTCTGTGACAGGAATCTATCCCTCCAGCATGTTCTATTTATTGTTATGTTGAGGCTTAGCTCACTAGAGCGCGTGGCTTGCAGTTTCTTGGATTTCTTTAGGTGGAGCATGTCCATCAATTCTGAGTTGGACATGGCTTTGTAAGTCAGGCAGAGATCACCTCTGAATAAGAGATATGCCACTGAGTACAGCCGGAGTTTTTTCAGTCGGGCTGCATAGGACATATGTTTGAGGCCAGTAATCCTCTTGGTGAGGTACTTTTGTGGTCTTTCCAGCTGTTGGAAGTGTCTTGTGAGGTACATCCCAAATGGGGCATTGTACTCTATGATGGGTTTAATGAGTGATGAGTAGAGGGGCACTATAACCTCTTTATTTCTAGATGCAAACCCTTTAGTAATTAGATGGGCCACATAGAAGGATTTCCTAACTACTATGGCAATGTGATTGTCAAAGGTGAGATTGCTATCTACCTGGGTCCCCAGATCTCTTATTACCTCTTCTGTATTAAGGGGCTGCCACCTATGTGGTAATTTGTGAGTGTTTTGTTTTTCCCAAATGGGATGACTATGCATTTTTTGGCATTTAGCTTGAGACCATGACTTTGACACCAGGGGTCCGTCTCAGTAAGGACCTTTTGGAGGATGTCCGTGTCAGCCAGAGAGTCAATTATAGCCCCTAGTTTGCAGTCGTCTGTGAACTTGGTCAGCCATAGTCCTCCTGTGCTTGCCTGTACCTCTGAGAAGTATATGCCGAACAGGAGGGGTCCTGAGAGTGAGCCCTGGGAAATGCCACTTGTAACCAGTTTAGAGTCGGACCTAACTCCCACAACTCTTACCATGTGGGTTCTGTCCATGAGCCAGTTGGCAACCCATCTTGTGATGTAGAGGTTTATGTTCAGGCTGGTGAGCTTGTCTATAATACCAGATTGGGGAATGGTGGCGAAGGCCTTAGCGAGGTTAGGTAGGCTGTGTGTACCACCTTTCCCTCTTCTATAGCCTTGGTAACTGTCTCAAAGAAGTCCACCAGGTTTAGGAGGCATGATCTGCCCTTAACAAAACCAAACTGGGTAGGGTCCAGAGTTTGGAGGTTCCCAATGTCTCTGTTAATGAGTTCCATGATGATGCGCTATAGCCTTGCAGACCAAGCTAGTCAGGCTTATAGGGTGATAGTTCCCGGGGTCTATTGTGGCTCCACCTTTGTGGAGCAGAATAACCATTGGTGTGTGCGACTCTATGGGTATGTAGCCTGTGGAGAGGCTGAGTTTGAACAGTGTGTGTAGGTGAGAGGTTAGTTGATCTTTGAGCTCATGTAGGACGCAGCCTGGGACACTGTCTGGTCCCATTGATGCTGTGTTTTTGGTTTGGAGAGGGCTGTTTTAACCTGAGTGTCTGTGATTTCAGGGACTACATTCTTCTGGTATGGCTATGGGCCCTTTTGGGGGTGAGGGGGGGGGTGAAGTTTGCACTGAACCTGTCTGCCAGGATGTTGGCAATATCAGTCGGTTCAGTGTATTTTGTGCCATTCTGCACTAACTCCGAGCAGATCTGAGCATTGCCACTTAGATTCTTGACATAGCTAAAGAATGCCTTGTGGTTATCTTTGGAGTCATTGGCAATTTTTCTTTCAAAGCTCACCTTGCATGATTTTATGAGGGATCATAGTTTCTTGCTGATACTGATCAGGGATGTCTTCCCTTCTTGGGATTTTACTCTTTTCTGTACTAGTTTTCTCCTTCTATTGTATAGCTTGTTTATGGCATGTTTATGGAGTGAGTCTTGGTTTTGCTTGGGATGGCATGATCCATGCATTCTTGTAGCTGCCTGTAGAATGCATTAGTAAATGATTTTGCAGCTTGGACAGTGTTATCCTTCAGCATGGGGACTTTGAAATTTTACACCTCGGTCTTAAGTAACGTGAAGTTTGCTTTTGAAAAGTTTTCACAGTGGTTTTATTGCCCGGGGGTTGGGGTGGAATATGGATATCCAAAGTGATTTGTTTATGGTCAGATCTAACCAGCGAGGGGTTGACCTCTGGTGTGGAACACCGGTCACCCATGTTGGTGATGAACAGGTCCAATATGTTGTCACCACTGGTGGGAGTGTTGACCAGTTGAACCAGGGTGTTTGAGTTTATAAATTCTAGGAAAAGTTGGGCAAGGGAGGTAGTACTTGAGTAGTTCTCCCAGTTAATGTTTGGGTTATTGAAATCACCCAATATTAGGGTGTTTGGTAGGACCTTTATTTTTCCCAGTGTTTCCAGAAATGTGGAATGGTGGTCCTGGGACATGGTGGGTGATCTGTAGCAAGCTACAATTTGAATTGAAGTTTTTCCCATTGTTAATTGCACATGGATGATCTCTGAAGCATCGTGCTGTGCCACTAACCTGGAGGTGTGTGTATCCTTGATGAATATGGATATGCCCCTGCCTTTTGTATTTCGGTTTGAGTTCTGTGGCTGAAATGTATGGTATGAGTTATAGCCTGGTAGTGCTGGGGTACTCTCTGGAGCCTTAAACCAGGTTTCTGTCACTGCACATATATCGATTTTCTCCATACTGAGGAATGCCTCGAGTGCATGCATTATGAGGTTTAGACTTCTGGCATTGAGTAGCATTACCCTCAGTTTTTTGTTACTTGTGCTATTTACAGCAGTGAGTTTGTCTTTTGAGCCTTGCCTAAAAAAGGCACTATGGGGGTGGCAAGAGCCTTGGCCAGTATTAGAAAGCCTAAGGGCGACAGGTGCAAGCTGTCTCTATCAAAGCAGTGTGGCTTGTTGAGCATGTCATCCCAGGTGGACAGACACTGGATCTCCTTTGAATGACACCAGAAACTTAGCCAATTATTGAAATCAAGATTTTTTTCTTTATACCATGGTATCATTCTTGGTGAGGGCAGGATGCTACTCAGGGTCAGGGTCATACTGGCTTGGGCTACGTGATCAGAGAGCTCTTCCATGTCTCTCTTCATGTAATCCAGGGAGGTACGGCTCAGGTCATTCACACCAACATGGACAATGACAGAGTCATATTTGTACTTGTTCTGGAGTGACCTGAGTGCTTGTGTTATGTGGCGGATCCTGGCACCCAACAGGCAGCTAACAGTAACCTTTTCCTTATTCAGCCTAGTGAGTGGGACGTCAGTGTGCCTGACTATAGAGTCACCTATTACTAGTATGTTGGGTATGTTATTTTGCCTTAAGGGCTGTGATTGCATGGCACACTGGTTTTGTGAAGTATGTGTTTCATGGTTTGTGTTGGGGGTGGAGGTTGCTTGGATGTTTGCTTTGGAGGTCTCTGTTGGATTTGCAGATTTTTATTTAGAGCCTCCGAGTATGTTTTCATGCATTTATGTGTGTTTTTTGCCGGTGCTGGTTTAATGTGTCTATGTAAGACTGGTGGTGTGATGCAACTATTTCCCTTCTCCTCTTGACTGTCTGATCCAGTCTTGGGTTGAGAGAGCTTAGCCTCTAGTTTGGCTGTATAACTGCATCTCTCGCATGTATTAGTGTTTGGTGGTAGGAGGGGGGGGGGTTGTCTGTGTACATGAGGCAGTTGTAACATTGCCTCAAAATGCCCAGATTCATGAGTTGGACTGGAGAGTACACCTGAAACTGACCTTTGGGCATGCCTGGATAGGTACAGTGAACTCTTTTACTGGATGGCTGGAAAGGTTGAGTAGAGAGCCTTGTACTTCTGTACAGTACAGGGGGGGTCTAGTGCTAGGGTTTATAAGTGCTTGCTATAAGTTTTGAGCAAGTGCCAGGCTGAGAAATGAATGGCTTGTGTGCTTAAGTTGAAAGTTTATCTAGTTCCAAGGGAAAAATTAGAGGAGACTTTGTGGAGCCGGGAATAGTTTTACCCTAGCTAACCGGCGCTGCCCGGTGTGCAAAACCGGGCAAATATGATATTTATAGCAGGGAAAAGAAAGAGATAGAAATTATCCCAAAACGGCCAATAAACTACTAATTTCTGGGCTGAAACCACTCCTCCAGGGACAGATACGCTGCTCAAAGCTCCCCTCTCTCACAGGTGACCAGAGAAACTTCCTTCTATCCAAGAAAGGTATGGGCAAACACAGAGATTTGTAACACAGCCCTGAATTCAGCACTAACCTGAAAACTGGATTATACTAGCTTAGAAAGGCAGGAAACAAGTATATATATATATATATATATATATATATATATATATATATATTTTTTTTTTTTTTGTTTTCAGAAAATAAAGCAGATGCACTCAAAAAACAGTTTAAAAGCAGAGAAAATGATACTTATTGTTATATATCGCAGATCAGAGTTGTAGTCAATGCCCCCAGTAATAAAGTAGGAAGATGAATAAAGTGCAATTATATATATCTATATATATATATATATATATATATATATAGATATATATATATATATGTATATATATATATATATATATATATATGTATAAAACAATAGAAAACAAACAAACTGACTTAAAGAAGTTACCCAATTAACCAGAAAAAAATCTCAAAACTGAGCCCTGTTCCAGCAGTCTTCAATCAGACATGTATTAACTGCACACCCCTGCTTACTAGGGTGCAGGGGAACCTTCTCCTAAAAAAGATGGCCTGGATCAGTGCTCAAGTTATACAAACAAAGCTAGATTCAGCAGGCCTGAATCTGGTCTATGCTACAGCAACAAGGTGCACCAATTTCAGAAAGAAACAGTTCAAATAAGCAGTCACAATAAGCATGTGACCAGAAATTCCCAGCTCAGAAGGGCAGAATCCAGCCTCTCCTCCCACAAGAGTGCAAACCACAAACCAAGTATTTTTCATGTAAATGAATTCTATATGCATTGATTTGCATAATCTGAGTAAAACATGTTGAGGTAGGTGCCATACATACTTTATAAGACATAGTATCCTACATACACACATAATAATGATAAGCGATGTGTCATACTTTTTTCAAATAACTAGTATGCAGACTATATCTATGCAAGTGCAGCTTAAATTAACTATCATCATTGTTATACTTAACATTGTTTACACAGATTATACTTGACTTATTTAGCTATCATTACACATAGCTCTGTTGCAAATTTAATGTTTCCAATTGTCAGTTTAATTTTTAATTCATGTCACATTCATAATAAAACTTCTGTGGGATTACTTATTCTGACCCCCTCATTAAAATTATCTGTAAACTGGATTGAAACCCTGTACTACCTCTGCTGTTTCTTCAACCTTACTGCATTAACACCTTGAACCACAGACAAAGGTAATCAACAACTGCATTTTCTTCACTCAGTACTGTCCAGTATGTTGATTGAAGCTGAATGAGGCCAGTCTTATTTGTGCTACTGATGGCAGCCCAAATTAACATTTTGAATGTTTGCCTTCAGACATGGACTGTCAATCATAGATAGTGATCACTAACAATCACAAATGTGCAAAGCCAAGTACAGCACAAATGCAAAAGCCAAAATAAAAAAATGAAAAAAGATGGGTATATCTTGCAATGAACATAGCACTTATGACATTAACCTGATGCATCCATCATTTTAACAATGTTTGCCACATAACTTGCATTTATGTTACACATCATCAGACTTTCATGTAATGACTATTCTTGAGACAGGGACCTCACAGGAGATTGCATAAACCCATTTTTGACACACCATATACAAATAATAATGGCACATTTTTAAAACTTGGGAGATATGCATAATTAATCCAGATCATATTATAAATATTTCCATATGCATCAAACTACTGATGTTCTTTTCTCACACTTTAGTAAATGTAATTTTTGCATCATGCATATCAGATTTTATTACTACTAAGAATAGGTCCGTTTTCAACAGCAAAAAATTGTGTCACTGTGAATTCTACCTTGAAATTATCAAAAGCTGGACTCAAGCCCTGCATTATTGCTGCTGTCACACATGTTACTGTATTAACCTGCTGAGCTACAAATAAAGTTTCATCACAACTGCCTTTTTGGAAATCACTACTAAGAATGTTTGCATTATACATATAAACATATAATTTTTATTAAATGTGATCAGTGTTATGATTAACACAATTTTGCAAAGAGTATAGGTAACATATTTAGTATTCATTACACAGAATTTGGGTCATAATAAAAAGTGTGTGACAATTCTCATTCTGACCCACTCAGTTAAACTATTAGTAATTTGGATTCAAATGCAGAGTTACCTCTGCTGTTTGACCAAACATACTGCATTAGCACCTTGAGACACATAGAACAGTAATCAACAGGTGTATTTTCTTCCGTCATTGCTGTACAGAGTGCAAACAGATCCCGCCAGCATCAGTCTTATTTGCACTACTGATGGTTTTGCAAACTAAATTCTGAGTTTTTGCCTTGCGAAGTGAACCATTGTATTCTGCTAGTGACAGCTGATAGTCACTGGCATGCAATACCAAGCTTTGCATGAAGGATGAATCCAAAAATAAAATAAAAGATATAAAGGAAAAATGTGTATGTGTGATTATTTCACAACTCTTTGTTGTTATATCATGAAGATGTGGATATTAAGGATCTCTGTTTTTACACAGACATCACCCTGTCTAGATTTCAAACTTGAAAACATGGCATTAGCATGAAACATTGGGAAGATCAACAGTGTGTGCTAAACGGGTTCATGAGGCATAGAAAATAGAGTACATATAAGCTTTGTCATTCTAACGCTTTATTTGTATGGAGCAATATATCATTGTTATCAAAGTCGTCCTTTGTCATTTCACAGTTGATATCTGCTTTCTTTTAATTTTTGTGGCAGTTAATCTAACAAATCATGTGACAGTAATGACAAATGCATGCAATACAAGAGTGTGTTCTTCCCTTTATTTTGTGAGCACTAAGTGTATTTTGATGCATTGTACATATTTAGATATGTATTGTTTGCAGGTTTCTTTTTCATGTATTTCACGTAACTTACACACACGCACTCACAGGCATGTTTATCTCTTAAGCAGATATTCAGAAATGTGTTGTATTGTTTTCCTTTCTAAGTAAGTGAAAGTAATCTCATATTTCTTTTGTAAGTTTATTCAGACTCAGTTATTCATGTACTGCTCCTAATGGGTCACAGCTGCAAGTTCTTAGCAAGCCCCATTTCTCAATACTCATTCTTGTACTTCTAGGTCATGTGCATAACATCACGTAGCTCCTCATACCATGTTTACCTAACCAGCACTAATGAGTTGGCACTTAGTTTACATGTTCACAGTATCCAGAGGGGTTCATTTGTACTATAGGAGTCATAGTTGGTGTGAATGCACTTGCATCATTTTAGGGGAGACTGAATCCAACAACTTTAGATACTGCTATTTGACTGCTGCAATTGCATTACGTTTTCATACTTTCATACAAATCATGTCAAGGTACATGATGTTTCTTTACAAATAAATTATTTAAACAGTTGCAGTGGCTTATATTATGTTGACCATTGCATAATGCCTGAAGTTTGTTCATTTGAGTTAGTATAGAGGGTACAGCAGTTTTTATATGAAGTATCCTCATCTAATGTTACATGTCTTTATAGTAATATTTTTTCTGAGAAAGAGAACACACATAATATTTTACGTAACTAGTAGCAATGTGAAGGTTCCATTTTAGAACAACTGTGTTAAGCCTGTTGTATATCCCTGACATCAACAAGCTTATTCCAAACTGTAACATTTTCATTTCCTACTCTTGATTCATTGTTACTGCTGCTGTCAATTAAGAAGTTAGACATTTTCAGCCTTATCAGATTTGTTTTTGTGTTTTTTTTCTGGGGTGGGTTATACTTATGTATTACTTGTTTGTATTTCTATATAGGAGAAACTTGCAGTGTAATTTTTGGCAAAGGACACAGAGAAAGAAGCATAAATGATGTGACATGCACATCATAAAAAACTTAGACTTTAAAGGGTTGGGGCATTGAAGACAGTATGGTACATTAGGAATTGGCTGACAAGAATCAGAAGGTATCAGCTTGAGAAAGTTATATACAGAAAATGTTTCTACTTGTGTTTTACTAGTCTAGCATTATTCTACCTGCTGTTAAATAAATATACAAAAATAGTCAATTATCCAAACTAATTAGGGCCTAGGGGAGTTCGGATAATCAAACTGTTCAGATAATCAAATATACATTGAATCAGATAAAAAACTTCTAAAATCTTGTTTTTTCTGCACACAGGAAATATACTTTTCAACCATTCAATGATTTCGGTGGACAATAAAGAATATTTTTCACACATGAGCAAGCTACAGGCTCAAAAAACATGCAAATGTGAATACATATAATATTTACATATTCAGACTGCATGATTTTTCCTATAAAAAAATTTGGAAAAATGTGTTAAGATAATTGATGTTTCGGGCAAATTGATGTTCAGATAACTGACTCTCTGCACTATATCTATTTCAACAGTCTAACCATGCTCAGTGAGTAAAATGGTCAAAATTATAACATCAAGAGTGGTATAGAGATGTGCCTGAGAGAGGGATGAGCATACCTACTTGGGGGGGGCATTTATTGAGGTGGTGCCTGATAGGAGGCATGGTCCATTGAGGGAAGAAGCCAATGGATGGATTAGATGAATGCAGGGGAGGATGGGTAAAAGACTTGTAGGTCATTAAAGAAAAATCCCCTTCCCCCAGCAGAAGCATTCACTGGCATGACACCCAAGAAAGTCCTTAGGATACAGATTGGCTCTGGCTATGAGTTGGAGAAATTCTGGTGGTGGAAGGAGGAGCTGGTAGTCCCAGCAATGGATGTGAGTACTGGAACAGCTAGAAAGTATGAAGCAAAAAATATACTCGTGTATTGATCCCTGTTACATTTAAATTGCTTTTAGCATGGAGGATGGGCAGAAAGTGTTAGTGATAGTTTACTGCATGAAAGTGTAAAGCTATGCATTTTCAAATGGTGCACTCCAGCATAACCTCTTTGCTGCTTGAGATGGCTCTAGGAAATACAGTGAAAAAACAAATCTTGTTATATCATCTTTATGCTGAATTGTGGATTTTATGGTACAAAAGCTATGGAAGTAGATTGAAGAAACAATGCTAATATGAACCACATGTAAAGTCACATTCTGTGTCCAGTTATAAAAGCTGTACAAAGAAACAGAGATGAGGCTAGGAATGAGCACATAATAATCAACTGACAAAATGCTAACACAACTGGATGTACTAATGGAGAAGGATAAACCTGGCAGTGCAATGTTTGGATTCTGCAACAAAGAAAGCAATAAAGTAACATACGGTACAGATGGGCCAGGTTACCAAGGGCTGCTGGGATATTAGTTACTGAGGAGAACAAATAACAATGAGAAGGGCTTGGGAAACATCTAGAAGGAGATGAACTCTATCAGACTTATTTGCTTCTTTAAATAACCATCACAATTGCATTATATAACATGAAAAGAAAACTATATTACATATCATCCAGTATCTGAATAGATGGTGAAATGCACCTTCTGACTTATAGAGCAGTCGGAAACTATTTCAGGTGAATTGTATTAGGTGTGCATTATTGTAATCACTTGTTACTGTTTGCTGATTTTGTAAGTATATGCATTATTATTGTTATTATGTTATACTCTTGCTGATTATGATTTGACATTGTTTATTTTGTCTTGTATATTCATAGCCAGTTGTGCTGAACCTGAAAATATTCCATGTGAGTCAGTGTTTGGGTTTATATCAGTCCATTGAAATGGTTGAATATCAAATACCAGATGTTCGAACTGCAAAGTTTGAACACTGGTAATCACGAAGCTGCGGCCCACCGAATTCTTTCCCAGGGAAAGAATTTGGTGGGCCATTTCTGTGGCTTTGCTAGTATCAGGACTGTGGTGGGGAGTTACGGGTCTGGTTCAGGTAAGTGTGCGATTGTGTGGATGTTAGGGTTAGGGTGTGGGTTAGGTGAGTTAGGCTTAGGACATGGGTGAGGTGGGTATGCGATACTGAAAGACTTTAGGGTTAGGGCGGGATAGGTGAGTTAGGGTTAGGGCACGGGTCAGGTAAGTGTGCAATAGTGACGGACCTTAGGGTTAGGGTTTGGGTTAAGGTATGTGGATAGGTAGTAGTGTATGTACAGTTTAGTGTAGGGTTAGATGTAGGATTTTGAGTGTATGTGTGTGGATTGATGTTGTTTTGGTGTGTTTGTGTTGCATGTGTGTTTCTTGGAACAGCGATTTTTTTTTCCATGGGAAAAAAAAAATTGTTGTTTTAAGACTTCGATGTTTTTGCAGTTCATGGTTTGAAGTTTGAACATATGGTGTTAGAACTTCAGACGTTTCAATGAACTGATATAGACCCCAGTGTTCTACCCAGTTAACAAGTAAATAAATAGCTCAAAGTTCAAATCTTGCATAAACTGTAGTCTTAAGAGGCACTAAAAGTATATGCCGGATTCAGAAAACTTTGCTGCACTGTGGTCAGTGAATGTGTATATTGAGCAGCTATACACAGGGTAAGTTTGATTCCAAAAAATAGCTCCACAATGTGGAGTATTATCACTAAATGAGAATCTCCATGAATGCTAATGAAGCAAAACAGGATAGTAGAGCCATTCAGAAACATATAAATGTGGCACAACAGAGCTGTACCTGCAGCATAACTGAAATCAGCTGAATGTTCATGTTCATACTTAGGGAATTTCCAGTTTCTCTGGCACAGCAGAAAATCTCAGTTTTTCTGTGCATGCTCTGTCCTCTAACATTTTTTGAAACAGGACTTTTTGAGCTGTCTCATACTCAGCCTATTCTTCATTTTGACCTTTGATTTTTTGCAGCTTTATCAGTTCATCTGAATAGCTTTTTAGAGCTTCCTCCATTTTCCAGCCTTTTGTTATTGAGTCAATATATTTTGTCACTTGCTTCATTTATTTTAATCAGCTCTGATTTATTTTTTCCACTAAATTACTTAATTAATCTTGTAGCTGGAGCATGAACTGCTTTTTGCTGATCAGCTGCAGGATTCTTCACAGTCAGTGTTTTCTCTTCACTTTTTCAAGTTGATATTCTTTCAGGGTCTCCATGTTTCTTCTTCCCTAGCATACAGACAGTGTACTTGCAAGCACAGTGGGATCCAGCACTAGGCAACCAAGGCAGTTGCCTAGGACCCAGTGGCTTGGTGGCTCACTAGGCAGGGATGAGGGCCCCCTAGCCTACAAAACTACATTTCTTTTAAAAAGATGCATACAGAGTGTGTCCTTATTATCATCTGTGCATGCGTCTTTAGTATGATGCACACACATTTAAATTGGTGTTAGAAAAGTATGTAATAGTAATGTGCATGCTTAGTGCATTTAGTGCATTCAAGATTTAAAAAGGGTTAATACATTTATTCTGTTCACACTGCATGAATCTGCACAGCCATTAGAAACTTAACAAGAAGCATTCTATTTTCTGCCAATGTCAGCAAATAACAAGAAGTAATTCATTTCTGCTAATGTCATGAAAATTAACAAAGGGATATTGATTTCTGCTTATGCCATGAGAAAACATACAGCTGCTAGAAGCTATTGATAAAGAAAGCAATAGATGCTTGAAAGTTTAAACCGTAGTCAGCATTACTTGTACTAAAGCTAGAAATGTACCTTGAATCTAGGTAAAATGTAACACATGTATTAGAACAGTACAATAGAAGAATTGAAATGCTGAAATGGACTGACATAAACCCAAGGCCAGGTTGTTTTTCTCAAAATGTTTTTGCAGAATGACAGATATTTTAACTTGGTCAGCAATAAGTCTAACAATATTTTCTGTAGAACATACAGAAAGCTGTGTCTAACTACATCAGCAATAGAATGTAACATTTTCTGTGTGACAGGAAGAGAACTGTATAAGTATAACCTACTAGTCATTAATCATTTAGACAAACATTGTGCATATACATGCTTTGTCTCCTTGCTGCAAGTAATAAAGGGTGCCTTGCTTGAACCTAATGTGAATTGGTCTTTGAAGTTTTTTACAGATTGGTCCTTTGGACCGGAACCCTCTCTTTACCTCGGATCAGATGGGCCAGGTGGTTGAAACCGTACGGGGAAGAAACCAAATTGGTTCTTTTTATCTGAAAAGTCCTCCGATTGAACTGTCATTCAAAAGAGGCCAGCCACTTTCTGATCTGCGACTGAAGGATGGGTCTCCGCAAATTGGTGATCAATCACGTAGGCTCAGGTAAGGTGAATCTACTTTTTTCTGTTTTCTGTTTTAGATCGGGACTAGATATGTATTGTTTTTGTTAGACTGTATTTTTCTTGCAAGTCAAGGACAAAAAAGATTACTGTCTTGTCATAGATCAGGAGAAACAGAATAAGTAGGCAGTCATTCTGAAGAGACTATAACAAAATCCGTGGTACCACGTAAAAAAATAAGAGAAGTTATGTAACGATAAACAGGTAGAACAAAATGGGTAATAATTGCACAAAAAGACCCCAAAATCCGCTGTTAACAGAAGACGCAAAATACATCAGTCGCAGCGCGCCGACAATATTAAATATTATTCAAAATGGGTTAATAAGTACGAATTTGACGGGAAATTAGAAAAATCCTCGCTTATCAAACTTATCAAACAGCTCAAAACCGATTCTAAAGGTCGGGTAAAAAAGCAATGTAAATTAGGAATTCCTCAGGCACACAGGTGGATTGAGGAAGTAAACCATAGGGAACAAAAGAACAAAAATTCGAAAGCAATGTTTTTAGATAAGGAGGACAATAACTCATCAGCACCTCCACCTCCCCTACCGGAATATGAAGCAAATGAACAGGTTAGTCCACCCCCACGATATTCTGTGGTCACTGAAGATAGAGGCATTATGAAAATAAAACTGTATATTAGAGATCCCATCGAGACCAGGTCTTGAACAAAGGCAGGTAACTCAAATGAAGGCATTGAGTTATGGCAAATGGTTAAAAATTCATGATCTATAAGTGAAGGAGAAGAAATATGTCCACTTATAGAAGTACCCAACCATCAGGCAGGTCAGGACAATCAGGACCCAACTATTTTAGTGTATAGACCTTGGACTCCGGAAGACATCCGGAAAGCCACTGAGGGAATCCCCCATCCAAAAGTTAATTTTAGAAAATTCTCTGAAGATTTACAAGGAATGAGGCTGAGTTATAACTTAAACGGAGAAGAGGTAGAAAAGGTAGTTAGACAAATAGTAGGGCCAGATTGGCATATGATTAGTGGGAACTGGAATCCCTGTGATGCTGCACAAAGACCCCTCCCACATAGCAGCGCAGAATTAGACACCAGAGTAAAAGGTCTTACAGACCGCATCTCTGAAAAATGGAAACCCAGGGCAGACTGGACTTGCATTAATCAATGCATCCAACAAGAAGGTGAAACTATTGACTGGTATTATGCCAGACTATTAGAGTGTTTTAATAACCACTGTGGAATGCAGGTTCCTGAAGCTCAAACACAAGATTCCCCATATGAACAGCAGTTAAAGAATGCATTTTTAAAGGGCAGTATTGCACCTATAAGCAGTTTTATTACAAAACACATGGTAGATCATCGTACAAGCAGGTTACAATCATTGCTTGAATATGCTAGGCATGCTGAAAGGCATTTTAATAGCAAAAAGAAAAAGAAAGCTCAAATATTTTCTGTAGAAGATGGAGCAGAAGTTTACATAGTACAGTCTGGGAAAAAGGGCAAGAAAAATGCACAGGGAAACAAACAATCTGATCAATGATCAGAGGACTTTGAAGGGCGAAAGAAAAGGGGTGAATGTTTTAAATGCGGTAAAAAGGGACACTTGGCAAAGGATTGCAGGAAAAACAAGAAGGCAGCAATGGAAGACAAGGAGGGTGAGGACTGACTATATGGTAGTCAGGAATCACTAGAAGGGGCTAGCGAAGAAGGGACAAATGAGAATGTGATAGAGGGAGTAGAGGAAGTGCAGGAAGTAAGTGATAATGAAAAAGATGAAATATTAGACCTAGCTTTATTGAGTCTGGAGCTCTATTTAGCAGACAGAAAACCAGAAGTTACACTCTTGGTAGAAGGGAGGGAAGTCAAATTCTTGTGTGACTCAGGGGCATCACAAACCCTGATACATCCCTCCAAACTACCAGAAATCACAGCGACACCTGATTACATATTGGTTAAAGCAACTAATGGACAGCTGTATCGGGAGCCTCTCTCCCGTGACATTGCAATAACTGATCCAGTTTCAGGATTGACACAAAAAAGCAAAATTGTTGTTTCTGCAAAATGCCCAGTAAAACTCTTGGGCAGAGACCTCATGCAGCTATTTGGTATCGCAGTAGTCCCAGCCATGCAGGGTATGGAAGCACAGCGACAAATTGATACCTATGCAGTGCAATCGGAGGGTGAAATGTTTTATTGGTACAGCCAGGACTTGGTTACGACTGGTCCAGGGACTGTAACCGAAGAGTTAATGAATGTAGCCATCAGCAATTTCCCCTCCCTTGACATTGATAAGCAACACCTGTTGCACTGTACCCTGTATTATTGTAACACACCAGGACCTGATAAGGAATATGAGCAAGAATTGTTTAAGAATCATGCAAACATATTGATATTGCGTAACCTGTACTGGGACACAGAAGGGAACAGTGTAGCCAGCTGTTCATTGCCCCAGGAGTTCTTTGCACTTTATAAATCTAATATATTACCACATGTTAGCTTAACCAAAAACAGAAACATAGAATGGGCAGACCTAGGAGAAAAAGTCACGGGATGGGAGAAACAAACAGAACTGGAACTATCAGAACAGGGAATACAAATACAGAAGTTGAATTGGATAACTCAGACCTACCCAGCTGTGCACTTACAGTCTGGTGAGGACAGCTGATTGACACTCCTGTTAAAGGAGGAAGAAAATGCCTTACAAAATATACCAGAGACTCTCTGGTCAACAGGAAAGTCAGATGTAGGACATATTCGTACAGCAGGACCAGTTACTATCACGCCAAAGTCCGCATTTAGACCACAAAAAAGACAGTATCCCTTAAGAAAAGATGCAGAGGCAGGGATAAAGCCTATTATAGCACCCTTACTTAAAGGAGGGATACTAGTAGAATCTCCCGATTCACCATGTAATACACCCTTATTTCCAGTCAAAAAAGCAAATGGAGAATGGTGTATGGTCCAAGATTTACAAGCTGTAAATGATGCAGTAATACCAAGGGCACCCACGGTGCCAGGCCAACACATCCTGTTGAATGATTTAAAACCTCAACAGAAGTATTTTTCTGTGGTAGACATCAGCAATGCATTCTTTTCGTTACTGATACACCCTGACAGCCAGTATTGGTTTGCATTCACATTTCCGGGGAAAAGGTATACATATACGCGACTACCACAGGGATATTGTGAAAGTCCAACAATATTCTCACAAGAAATGGCAAGCAAGTTGGCGGGATTCACCCCACCAAGAGGCAGTCAGATTTTACTTTATGTTGATGACATCTTGCTGGCTGCCCCCACCCAGCAGGATTGTAGAGAAGATACCATAGCACTTCTACAATTTTTAGCCGCTGAAGGACATAAGGTAAATAAAAGTAAACTGCAGCTTTGTTAAAAACAAGTTAAATACCTGGGATATGTAATATCCAAGGAAGGTAGAACACTAGATGAGGACAGAAAGGTAACAATTTTGCAAGCACCAAAACCCACTACCAAGAAAGAAATGATGTCCTTCCTGGGTAAAACTAATTTTTGCCGGAGCTGGATTCCAAACTATGCTTTGGAATCTGCACCGCTAACTGACCTTATATATAAGAAGCCTATGGCAGCACAGGATTTATTACAATGGACACCAGAAGCAGAATCTGCTTTCTACAAACTGAAGCAGTTAATAGCATCCTCATTAGTTCTGGGATTACCAAACTACCATAAACGATTTTTCCAAACTGTAGATTGTAAGCAGGGTTACATGACGTCAGTATTAACACAGCAGCATGGGAATAAGCAACGCCCCATTGCTTACTATTCATCACAACTAGACCGAGTGACATGATCCTTACCCCACTGTGTACAAGCAGTAGTTGCAGCTGCAATGGCAGTACAGGCTTCGGCCTCAGTAGTCTTATTCCACCCTCTCACTTTGAGAGTACCTCATGCAGTCACGATTATTTTACTACAAGAAAAGGTGGCATATCTTTCCCCTGATAGGCATCTTTCCTGTATGACTATATTGTTGAGCCAACCTCATATGACAATTGAGCGATGCATGACTTTAAATCCTTCTACTCTGCTCCTGACCCCTGCAGATGGCACACCACACCACTGCCTGCAGGGGATTGAGCAAAAGACACTACCTAGAAAAGACCACGGATTTCCCCTTGGATGATGCCGAGGTGACATACTACGTGGATGGCTCATGCAAAAGGGGTCCTGCAGGACAGAACCTAGGAGGATATGCAGTAGTTTCTGATACTGAGATTATAGAAGCAAAACCTTTACCACACAACTTATCTGCACAGGCAGCAGAATTGATTGCCTTGACATGGGCATGTACCTTAGCAAAGGGTAAATGTGTAAACATGTTTACTGATAGTCAGTACGCTTTTTCTACTGTACATGTTTTTGCGCAACAGTGGAAAAACTGAGGAATGATAACATCTACTGACAATCCTATCAATCATGCACAGTTTATTTTAGATCTTTTAGAATCTATTCAGTTACCTCAGAAAGTAGCCATTTATAAATGGACAGCTCACACCAAGCAACAAGATAGGATTTCAAAAGGTAATGCGAGAGCTGATACAGCTGCAAAACAAGCAGCCACAGAAGTATTTCTTTTAAATGAGGAATTACAACCCTCTGAGATTTTAGACTTAGAAATGTTAAAAACAATGCAGACACTCACTACGCAAGCTGAAAAACAACAATGGGTAAAATGAGGAGCAATTCTCGAAAAGGGGCTGTACATCTCTAGAGAAGGGAAACCGATACTACCATCTAATTTGTTTAGATATGCAGCTTTGTTGAGCCATGGGCAGTGCCATGTCTCAACAGGGGGGATGGTACAGCTGGTGAACCAGGTGTTCACAATGTACGGATTTACAAACTACTCTAAAAAATTTTGTTTGACATGTCAGATTTGTAACAAACATCATGCACAAGGGGCGTTAAAGCCCAAGCAAGGGAGTTTCCCTACACCACCATATCCATTTCACACTATCTGTATGGATTTCATAGAATTGAACAAATGTGAAAATAAGAAGTATTGTCTTATCATTGTAGATAAGTTTTCCAGATGGGTGGAAGCCTTTCCAACCAAAAATCCAGATGCAGCCACGGTGGTAAAAGTCCTTGTCAAAGAAATCATCCCTAGATTCGGCATTCCGGAAAGGATCTACAGTGACAATGGTACACACTTTGTAAACCAAGCCATACAGCAGTTAAGTAAGCATTTTGGTATTTCTTTAAAAAATCATTGTGCATACCATCCACAATCTGCTGGGCTAGTTGAAAGGCATAATGGTATATTAAAAAACAAATTGAGAAAATTGATAGCTGAGACAGGAAAAAATTGGATATACTGTTTACCCCTGGCACTGTTGAGCATGAGAACTGCTCCTACAGCAAAAGGATTGACTCCTTTTGAAAAGTTATTTGGAAGGGCTTACTATACACCCCAGTGGAAACTTCTCATGTCATCAGACCAGGAAGCTGATTTTACACTAGCTGAATATATGAAGAAAGTCATGAATTCTAAACATCTGTTGCAGTCAAATTCTGTTTCAGGTAGAAAGCAAACCGAGACATCAGAAGTGGCAGTGACACTGGGGGACTGGGTGTGGATAAAAGTTGTCAAGAAGAAGAACTGGTCATTGCCAAGGTGGGAAGGTCCCTACCAGGTGCTTCTTTCGACACCCACTGCAGTCAAGATAGCAGAGCAAGCTTCGTGGATCCACCTGATGCACTGTAACCTTGTTAAGAACTTTGAATTGGACAAAAATCTTACCTCTCCATCAGGGCCCTCAGCACAAACTCTGGCTACAAAGGGGGGTCAGATCAATAGGACTGATCTGTCTCAACCCCAGTGAAGAAACCATCAGTGCTGAAGGTCCTATTAGGGCAGAGAGTAAGAACACATGTCTGTAATAAAGATGACAAAATCCAGTAAGATCCAAATATACCTATTCGGAAGAGTCGGAGAAAACAGGAATGCAGAACAACCATTTCCTTGGAAGCATTGCATAACCATCCTGTTGACTGTAATAGTGACAATAATCTTTTTGTTGTGGCCATTCCTTTTTTCAGCCACACAAACTGGACTAAACAAGCGTGCAGAGTTGTACGCAGAGTGGCTCCCAAACTTCAACACTTACCAGGCAATCAAATATGTGTATGCTGAGACCTTCAATGATTCGAATTGCTGGATTTGCATAGCCTTGCCAACAGCAAAGGGGGGTTATTGTTAACTTCAGTCCCCCTAGGAGCCAACAAGACCTGGGAAAACTTAGTCTATGATACATCAGATGTCACATCACAAGATAAAGTAGCATTGCACTTGTCTGTTTGACAGAAGGGGACTGTGTGTTTTTACAAAAATGATACAGTTCAGGTGGGTTGGAGCAATTGCAATGTGACTGTTCCCTATAGATGCTACAATAAGACTGATAACACAGGATCCTATTGCAACATGAGCTAAGATTCATTTGTTGAACTGATGCATAGGACAACTGATGAAGTAAAACATAATGCTGACCTTTATAAACAACTGTCTATGATAGACAAATAAATGTTTCATCCAGAGCCAGGACATAGTAAAGTTACTACCAAAGTAGAAGACTGCTATTTTGTATGTGGTAGGAAAGCATACAAGTGGTTACCTGAGAATTGGTCCGGCAGTTGTTATTTGGGGTAACTGGTTCCGGCCATATGACACACAGCAGTTTTACCTCAAGGGAAAATTCAAAATGTTCAATGAGAAATCAAGAAGCCTGTCAATCCAGTGGGGCAAATCAATGCGGGCTGGAAAAACCATCATGCTGTGGTCTTAGGGAAAAATGGACTGTCACATATGGACTTGGGTGATACCATCATCTCGTGGGCAGGTGTATTGCCAGCATATGGAGCAACGAAATCAATCTGGGAACTGGGAAAATTGTCTAAACTTCTTGAAATAATGAGTAATGCAACCTTTTCCGCCCTAGAATTGGTGACTGATGAACTGACTGCCATGAGAACTGTAGTGCTTCAAAACCGCATGGCTCTCGACTTCACCCTAACAGTGAGAGGAGATACGTGCGCTTTAATCCAGGAGGAGTGCTGTTCGAATATTCCTGACCACAAACACGAGATAGACAATCATCTTGAGGTAATTCAGCAGGTGTCAGCCATGACCAAACCAGGACCAAATCCATTGACGGACTTTTTCCAGAGATTGTTTGGGGGTGGGGCAGTATCCTGATGAACATCCTGATTGCCATCTGTGTAGGAATGATCCTAGTGGTGGTATGTGTGTGCTGCTGCATCCCCTGCATGAAAAGACCGATTAAAGACTTTATAGACATGTCAATTTCAGAAACCTTACACCAAGGTGCTGAACTTGAAGAATTGTTAAAAATCTGAAAATGCTTTCATAAGTTTAAACTGAATGACTCTCTTAACTGCAAATCCTGAGTAGGAAGAGGTTAGGGGAAGAAAAACTGTTTATGCTTATTTTGAAAGTAGAATAAAAGTATTAAAAGGGGGGAAATGTTAGAAAAATATGTAATAGTAATGTGCATGCTTAGTGCATTTAGTGCATTTGAGATTTAAAAAGGGTTAATACATTTATTCTGTTCACACTGCATGAATCTGCACAGCCATTAGAAACTTAACAAGAAGCATTCTATTTTCTGCCAATGTCAGCAAATAACAAGAAGTAATTCATTTCTGCTAATGTCATGAAAATTAACAAAGGGATATTGATTTCTGCTTATGCCATGAGAAAACATGCAGCTGCTAGAAGCTATTGATAAAGAAAACAATAGATGCTTGAAAGTTTAAACCGTAGTCAGCATTACTTGTACTAAAGCTAGAAATGTACCTTAAATCTAGGTAAAATGTAACACATGTATTAGAACAGTACAATAGAAGAATTGAAATGCTGAAATGGACTGACATAAACCCAAGGCCAGGTTGTTTTTCTCAAAATGTTTTTGCAGAATGACAGATATTTTACCTTGGTCAGCAATAAGTCTAACAATATTTTCTGTAGAACATACAGAAAGCTGTGTCTAACTACATCAGCAATAGAATGTAACATTTTCTATGTGACAGGAAGAGAACTGTATAAGTATAACCTACTAGTCGTTAATCATTTAGACAAACCTTGTGCATATACATGTTTTGTCTCCTTGCTACAAGTAATAAAGGTTAACTTGCTTGAACCTAACATGAATTGGTCTTTGGAGTTTTTTACAACTGGAATGGAGAGGAGCATGCAATTACTGAGCATAAGGATTTTCCAGACAAACAAGGTTAGTTAGCAGCATGGATTTCCTTCCGTGTGTGTGTGTGTGTGTGTGTGTGTGTGTGTGTGTGTGTGCGTGTGTGCGTGTGTGCGTGTGTGCGTGTGTGTGCGTGTGTGCGTGTGTGCGTGTGTGTGTGTGTGTGTGTGTGTGTGTAATGCCCTATTTAGGGGTGGCAGGTTAGTTAATTTAACCAAGCTCAAACCCTGTACCTTAGTTACAGGAGACAAGCGCCACAAGCGCCAGAATCCCCTATACCAACTACAAGACTATTAGTTTTAGTACATTTTCAAAGAATTGAGAGTTTCAGTGAATTTTCAAGGAACTGTGATTTGAGTTTCAGTACTTTATCAAGGAAATGTGAGCTTCAAGGGAAGAGACATTTACTGCTGCTTATGCCAAGTCTCTTTTCAATATGCAATTGTTTTGTTTAGCATATGGTCATTACTGTCTATGCTAGAGGCTTTGAAAGTAGTGTTAGTAGCACAGCAGGTAGCATACATGCATTTGATGCAGAAGTCTGTGGGTTGTACTCTCACACCATGCAGATGGATTGTTGATACTGTGTTGTACTTTAAGGGTGGGGTGCTGCAGTCCTGAGTGTGTCCTCCTTTGGATGAGATGTCTTGTAGCTATGAACCTGCTGTCAGCTTGCCATCCATTCTCTATTGCAATATTAGTAGTTTACCAATTTGTTTTAATGTAACATTGATAATTTATTTTTAAGGGTAGCAGGAGCTGACTTTTTAGATGAAACACTGAACTATGAAGTTGTTTGCTAGTAGCAACCTCTTCATTATTTACTGATCTCTTTAATATGGAATTAATCAGATGACTAATTTCTGCAGAGATTGTGCATATTGACTGACATTGGTAGATTGTAATGACAGAAATTTCAGGGGACTTCTATGGTTGAAGTGCTCTGAAATGGGCAATTTTGTCATTATTGGTTCATATGTTTTGTTTCATCGCTTAATGGAAAAATGTTCAAAACTACAAATTTAAAGCACACTCCAACAAGTGGTGCTGTATTATACAAAGAATATAATTTAATACAATCAGGAAGATGAATCAATGAACACATGCATGTGTGCATAGTTGTAAATGTGTGCAAGGGGCGTATGGTTTGAAAATAGCCCAAAGTTAACCTTAATTCATCACTGACCAGATACATTTTCTTTGAATGTGGGTATCAATGCCATTTCAATGAATGTGAGTTTCAAGGACAGAGAAGCTTACTGTTTATGCTAAGTTTTTTTTGGGTTTATAGGTTCATAGGTTCATAGGATGATACTAGGCTATTGGACCTGAGGCCCTTATAAGCCTAGCCAATAATTTTGCTCATGTTCCCTTAAAGTCACCACTTGTTTCTTCTGTCCAGCAGGGACACAGGTGGGATCCCAGGGGTGTATTTTCTGTTTCCCATCCAGTCATCCAGGTTCCTCTTAAAAAGGGCTAGAGAGGTCCTCTTCTTGACATGGAGAGGGAGTCTATTCCATAAATGGGCGAGTCTTTGGGACACAAATATCCTGCCAACAAGTTATATTAATGTCACAGACCAGGTTAAGACCTTGTGTGCGGGTTGCTCGAATGGAGTTTGTCTTATGAATATACAGCAACTTCATCAACGCTGGGTCTGATATGGCCCTGTATGCCAGTCACGCATCACCTCTGAGCAGTCTATATGAGACTGAGTAGAGGGATAAGGCTTTTAGCCTATCTGTATAGGATAGGTGTTTGAGACCCTGGATTTTCCTGGACAGGAACCTCTGTGGTCTCTCCAACTGCTGCATGTGCTTGGCAAGGTACATGCCGAAGGGGCATTGTACTCAATAATGGGTTTGATAAGGGAGGAGTATAGGGATGTTATGACCTCCTTGTTCCTGGATGAAATACCCTTATTAATGAGGTGGGCCATGTAGAAAGCCTTTTGTACAACAGAGGCAACGTGGTGGTCAAAAGTGAGGTTGCTATCATCCTGGATGCTGAAGTCCCTCATGACTGATTGCATGCTTAGTACATTGTTATTAATGTGATAATTAGTGGGAATGCCAGTTTACCCAAACAGGATAATGATGCATTTCTTGGAATTCAGTTTGAAGCTATGCTTCTGGCACCAGTCATTAGTGTGATTAAGGCCCTCTTGGAGGATGTTCATATCACTAGGGGAATTTAAACAGCACCCTGCTTGCAGTCATCTTCAAACTTGGTCAGCCACAGACCACTGCTTTTGCTTGCACCTCAGAAATGTATATTCCAAACAGTAGAGGCCCCAAGATCGATCCTTGGGGTATACTGCCTGGTCATGCAAGGTGTGAAACTACTAGAGGGGGCTTTCCCTACTTTGACTGAGTGGGTTCTATCAGTGAGTCAGTTAGCTACTCATCTGGTAACATATGGTTGATGCCTAGCTGGGAGAGTTTATCTATTATGCCCAAGTGGGGAATAGTATCAAAGCGCTTTGGCTAGGGTCCAAGGTAGGCGGTGTGCACTGTCTTCCCTCATCCATGGCTTTGCTGACTGTTTAGAAGAGGCTCCAGCTGCTACACAGGCATGATGTCCCTTTGACAAAAACAAACTGTGTAAGGTTAAGTGTTTGCAGGTTGCCAATGTCCTTGTTTATAAGGTCTATGCTAATGTGTTCCATGGCCTTGCAGATCAGGGGCTAGTTATGCTGATTGGCCTATAACTGCCTGGGTCAGTGGACACTCCCACCTTTGTGTAGAGGGATGACAGTGGCTGTCCTCCATTCAGCTGGGGCAAAAGCCGGTGCTCAGGCTGGGCTTTGGTTGAATAGGGTGTCTAATGGAACTTGACAGCGCTCATGCTTGAGTTCATGTGGTAGGTACAGCCAGGATGTTATTGGGTCCCATGGAAACTGAATTCTTTGCCTTTGACAGGACATTAAGGATACAACTTTTTTTTGCATTGTGAGACTGTATTGTTTTCTTTAGCATAATGTGTAACGGTGTTTGTGCTTAAAAATTTGAAATAGAAGTTTTAAATTTAAATCCAAATATCTGTAATCACTGTAGATATAAAGAAGAAAATTAGTATGCACACTGACTGGTTTTGAACAGTGCTTATGGTAAGGAGAAATAGTCAAGTAATGGAACAATGGAATGGCTGTGAACTATGTGCTAGTACTTGGGGAATTTAAACAGCACCCTGCTTACAGTCATCTTCACACTTGGTCAGACACAGACCACTGCTTTTGCTTGCACCTCAGAAATGTATATTCCAAACAGTAGAGGCCCCAAGATCGATCCTTGGGGTATACTGCTCATTACAGGTCGACTACTAAAGGGGGCTTTCCTTTCTTTGACTGAGTGGGTTCTATCAGTGAGTCAGTTAGCTACTCATCTGGTAACATATGGTTGATGCCTAGCTGGGAGAGTTTATCTATTATGCCTAAGTGGGGAATAGTATCAAAGGCTTTGGCTAGGTCAAGGTAGGCGGTGTGCACTGTCTTCCCCTCTTCCATGGCTTTGCTGACTGTTTAGAAGAGGTCGACCAAGGTTAACAGGCATGATGTCCCTTTGACAAAAACAAACTGTGTAAGGTTAAGTGTTTGCAGGTTGCCAATGTCCTTGTTTATAAGGTCTATGTTAATGTGTTCCATGGCCTTGCAGATCAGGCTAGTTATGCTGATCGGCCTATAACTGCCTGGGTCAGTGGACACTCCACCTTTGTGTAGAGGGATGACAGTGGCTGTCCTCCATTCAGCTGGGGCAAAGCCGGTGCTCAGGCTTTGGTTGAATAGGGTGTCTAATGGAACTGACAGCTCATGCTTGAGTTCATGTAGGGTACAGCCAAGGATGTTATTGGGTCCCATGGAAACTGAATTCTTTGCCTTTGACAGGACATTAAGGATACCAACTTTTTGCATTGTGAGACTGTATTGTTTTCTTTAGCAAATGTGTAACGGTGTTTGTGCTTTAAAATTTGAAATAGAAGTTTTAAATTTAAATCCAAATATCTGTAATCACTGTAGATATAAAGAAGAAATTAGTATGCACACTGACTGGTTTGAACAGTGTTTATGGTAAGGAGAAATAGTCAAGTAATGGAACAATGGAATGGCTGTGGAGGTGGGGGGCTGAGTGTGGCTAGGGGTACTGATGGGGAGGGGCCAGATCTATTACCCTGCCTAGGGCCCCATTTGACCATGATCCAGCTCTGCTTACTAACCAGTAACTAAATTTTACTAAAACTGGTAGAATTACTACCCTTATCTATCAGTTTTTTATTCACACTGGGAGAGCTGAAGTCAAGCTGTTGATCACCGTGAAGTCATGGAAGATCTCAACTGCCTTTTTTTATCTTTATTGTGGTATAATTGATTATCTGCCTTTTTAATCACTCTGTACTAGACTCCTCAACTTCCCCTTAATTTGTTTTCCCACTTCATAGACACTTTTACTGCCCTTATTGTGCTTTATGTAACTTAGATTGAATATCATTTTCTGACTTTACTACTTGGTACTAAACATTTCATGATGACTGTCCATTATTGGCTTGGTTTTCTTTTTTCACCATATTTTCATTTTCATCTTCATCTTTTTCGATTCTTCAAAAGGTACTATAATTTTATTATACAATCAATCTCTAAATGCTCTTTATGGTATTAGGCATTATAACTTAGTTGTAGCATTCTTAGCTGCAGGCATCATTTTACGTGTATATGCTATTCTGATGATTGCTTTTGTTTCATCATTATAAATACATTTAATTAGTTTTCTAATTCTGTTTCCATCATCACGCTCCCATTCTTCATTTAGAGTTTTGTAATCTTAAATGTCTACAGAGTAATATTAGCACTTTAAAAGTGTAATTTAAACGTTCTTTGTAGTTAAGGTATCTGAAATGAGTACCTCCTTTAACTGTTATGTTGTGGTACTGAATTTTCACAATGTTGTGCCTGTACAAATTGTTTCTTTTGTTTATTCATAGAAATATATTTTAATCATTTGTGAAATTCTGCATATATTTGTACAATGATCTGACAGTGAGTATGTTGTGTCTGTCTGATGTGCTGTGGGGCCAAGTTGTGGCTGAAAAGGATCCATGTTCGATATACCCAACAATCCAGTTAAATAATAAATAAAATAATGTCATTAAAACTGTGCAATAAATGATGTAGCTAATATTTAATAAATATAATGGAGTAGTTTGAGGTATCAAATTAATTAGGTATGAATTTTCATGTAAACTGCATTTTACTCTGAAATTATGCAGTACAGAAATGTTTTTTTTTAATTCTCAGAAAGTTTGGTTATGCCAAGATGCAAAGAATCTGCCCAAGCTAACTCTATATGCATGATTTATAACAATACAAAAGATTGCATTGTTAAGGATTTTCCCTGGTTGATACTACATGAACTAAACTAATAGCAAATGGGAAGATACACCAATCAGATACACTTGAAACAGTAAGGTTGTACATGACATCTGTTGAACAGCATCCCTTTCTGATTTATTTTGGATAATTGTTAGGAAGAGATTTCTCAGCATTGGTTTAATACTGAATATGAAAAAAAAGTTTAGGGTTGGCAGCATGAAGTTGAGAAGAGTGCAGCAAATGTAAAGAATGAAAGTGTAGACATAGAACCTGCTCACCATTATGATAACGTCTTTCCTGGTGTCAGTTCTGTAATATTTTGCCAGCTGAACATTTCATTCAGTCTCAGATTAATGTTAACTGTGAAACTTTGCTCACATCAACTACACAGAACAGGCTCATTCATTTACTCTACTGTAATGTGTGGACTGTGACACATAATAACAATTAAATATAGCCACTTGACCCAAGCTCTGAGATGCTCTATAGTATTGCTAACGTTTTTTGTACTGAAGAACCTAAGCATTGCATTTTCTTATGATGGGTATTCTATTAATTGTATTATTTAATAAGAGGGATTAATCTTGCATTTTTGTCTGATCAGTAAGGTCATATGACATTGTTTGTCTTGAGTGTTCTAGTCACCTGCTCTTCTTTTTTTTTTTGCTTAACTAATTTTGTTCAACTAATTTTGTTATGCTGTCTTTATTCAGTCAAAGCTATGCATAACACAAGGTTAAATGTATCTGAATTTCTTTTGATTTTTCTGTGTCTTTATATTTGCCTGCAGTTCACTCTGATGTACTTCCTTTGTTCTTATCATAAATATGTCATAAAAAATTAATTCCCTCTCAATGAGCATGCACTTCTCTAGAAAAGCATACATACTAGTCATGGGTCAGTAATTACTTTGTAATTAATGAAATTTTAGTCTTTGTGCATTAAAAAAGTCTACAGCATGAATTTGATGTTTGTTTGTACAATTACACTAGCTCAGGCTTCACTGACTCAAAACACAACATATAAATAAATCATGATGTTTTAATATTACTATGCAGTTTTTATGCACACTCTGGAGAAATCACATGTAAAGGCACATTTTACTTTCATTTCCATAAAAAACACACACGCATAAAGTAGATTTTGTTATTATGTATTCCTGAACAATCACCAAGAAAGTAACCACCTATGATGAACAGGTTATCATAGTGTTAAGGAAGGCCTTCAAAGCGACCCATGTAATACAAAGGGAATGAACAACTGCTCAAGGAGGTCATTGCACATATACCTCAGCTGTTTGACTAGTGACAGAGTCTAATGCCCTTCTATAGTCTCTTGACAAAATACCTAATTTAGCTGGAGAGGGTCCAGACATTCATCAATAGCCAGACAAATGGGCGTAGCAAACTGGATAAGTCAGATATTTTTCCAAAGCTGTCCAAATACTTGGTATCATACCAGCTCCTAAAATGAGTCAGATGTGA